>NW_027650123.1:0-164494 GCF_965287045.1 Carcharhinus amblyrhynchos
CTCCTGTTTCTGCCCCTCTGTTTCCAGACTCCTGTTTCTCCCCCTCTGTTTCCAGACTCCTGTTTCTCCCCCTCTGTTTCCAGACTCCTGTTTCTGCCCCTCTGTTTCCAGACTCCTGTTTCTCACCCTCTGTTTCCAGACTCCTGTTTCTCCCCCTCTGTTTCCAGACTCCTGTTTCTGCCCCTCTGTTTCCAGACTTCTGTTTCTCCCCCTCTGTTTCCAAACTCCTGTTTCTCCCCCTCTGTTTCCAGACTCCTGTTTCTCCCCCTCTGTTTCCAGACTCCTGTTTCTCCCCTTCTGTTTCCAGACTCCTGTCTCTGCACCTCTGTTTCCAGACTTCTGTTTCTCCCCCTCTGTTTCCAGACGCCTGTTTCTCCCCCTCTGTTTCCAGACTCCTGTTTCTCCCCCTCTGTTTCCAGACTCCTGTTTCTGCCCCACTGTTTCCAGCCTCCTGATTCTGCCCCTCTGTTTCCAGACTACTGTTTCTCACCCTCTGTTTCCAGACTCCTGTGTCTCCCCCTCTGTTTCCAGACTCCTGTTTCTCCCCCTCTGCGTCCAGACTCCTGATTCTCACCCTCTGTTTCCAGACTCCTGTTTCTGCCCCTCTGTTTCCAGACTCCTGATTCTCCCCCTCTGTTTCCAGACTCCTGTTTCTGCCCCTCTGTTTCCAGACTTCTGTTTCTCCCTCTCTGTTTCCAGACCCCTGTTTCTGCCCCTCTGTTTCCAGACTCCTGTTTCTGCCTCTCTGTTTCCAGACTCCTGTTTCTCCCTCTCTGTTTCCAGACTCCTGTTTCTGCCCCTCTGTTTCCAGCCTCCTGTTTCTGCCCCTCTGTTTCCAGACTCCTGATTCTCCCCCTCTGTTTCCAGACTCCTGTTTCTGCCCCTCTGTTTCCAGACTCCTGTTTCTGCCTCTCTGTTTCCAGACTCCTGTTTCTCCCCCTCTGTTTCCAGACTCCTGTTTCTGACCCTCTGATTCCAGCCTCCTGTTTCTCCCCCTCTGTTTCCAGACTCCTGTTTCTCCCCCTCTGTTTCCAGCCTCCTGTTTCTGCCCCTCAGTTTCCAACCTCCTGTTTCTCGCCCTCGTTTTCCAGAATCCTGTTTCTCCCCATCTGTTTCCAGCCTCCTGTTTCTGCCCCTCTGTTTCCAGACTCCTGTTTCTCACCCTCTGTTTCCAGACTCCTGTTTCTCCCCCTCTGTTTCCAGACTCCTGTTTCTGCCCCTCTGTTTCCAGACTTCTGTTTCTCCCCCTCTGTTTCCAGACTCCTGTTTCTCACCCTCTGTTTCCAGACTCCTGTTTCTCCCCCTCTGTTTCCAGACCCCTGTTTCTGCCCCTCTGTTTCCAGACTCCTGTTTCTGCCTCTCTGTTTCCAGACTCCTGTTTCTCCCTCTCTGTTTCCAGACTCCTGTTTCTGCCCCTCTGTTTCCAGCCTCCTGTTTCTGCCCCTCTGTTTCCAGACTCCTGATTCTCCCCCTCTGTTTCCAGACTCCTGTTTCTGACCCTCTGTTTCCAGACTCCTGTTTCTGCCTCTCTGTTTCCAGACTCCTGTTTCTCCCCCTCTGTTTCCAGACTCCTGTTTCTGACCCTCTGTTTCCAGCCTCCTGTTTCTCCCCCTCTGTTTCCAGACTCCTGTTTCTCCCCCTCTGTTTCCAGCCTCCTGTTTCTGCCCCTCAGTTTCCAACCTCCTGTTTCTCGCCCTCGTTTTCCAGAATCCTGTTTCTCCCCATCTGTTTCCAGCCTCCTGTTTCTGCCCCTCTGTTTCCAGACTCCTGTTTCTCACCCTCTGTTTCCAGACTCCTGTTTCTCCCCCTCTGTTTCCAGACTCCTGTTTCTGCCCCTCTGTTTCCAGACTTCTGTTTCTCCCCCTCTGTTTCCAGACTCCTGTTTCTCACCCTCTGTTTCCAGACTCCTGTTTCTCCCCCTCTGTTTCCAGACTCGTGTTTCTGCCCCTCTGTTTCCAGACTCCTGTTTCTCACCGTCTGTTTCCAGACTCCTGTTCCTCCCCCTCTGTTTCCAGACTCCTGTTTCTGCCCCTCTGTTTCCAGACTCCTGTTTCTCACCGTGAGTTTCCAGACTCCTGTTTCTCCCCCTCTGTTTCCTGCCTCCTGTTTCTCCCCCTCTGTTTCCAGCCTCCTGTTTCTTCCCCTCTGTTTCCAGACTCCTGTTTCTGCCCCTCTGGTTCCAGCCTCCTGATTCTGCCCCTCTGTTTCCAGACTCCTGTTTCTCACCCTCTGTTTCCAGACTCCTGTTTCTCTCCCTCTGTTTCCAGACTCCTGTTTCTCCCCCTCTGCTTCCAGACTGCTGTTTCTCACCCTCTGTTTCCACCCTCCTGTTTCTCCCCCTCTGTTTCCAGACTCCTGTTTCTCCCCCTCTGTTTCCAGAGTCCTGTTTCTGCCCCTCTGTTTCCAGACTCCTGTTTCTCCCCCTCTGTTTCCAGACTCCTGTTTCTGCCCCTCTGTTTCCAGACTTCTGTTTCTCCCCCTCTGTTTCCAGACTCCTGTTTCTCCCCCTCTGTTTCCAGACTCCTGTTTCTCCCCCTTTGTTTCCAGACTCCTGTTTCTGCCCCTCTGTTTCCAGCCTCCTGATTCTGCCCCTCTGTTTCCAGACTCCTGTTTCTCACCCTCTGTTTCCAGACTCCTGTTTCTCCCCCTCTGTTTCCAGACTCCTTTTTCTCCCCCTCTGCTTCCAGACTCCTGATTCTCACCGTCTGTTTCCAGACTCCTGTTTCTCCCCCTCTGTTTCCAGACTCCAGTTTCACCCCCTGTGTTACCAGACTCCTGTTTCTGCCCCTCTGTTTCCAGGCTCCTGTTTCTGCCCCTCTGTTTCCAGACTCCTGTTTCTGCCCCTCTGTTTCCAGACTCCTGTTTCTCCCCCTCTGTTTCCAGACTCCTGTTTCTCCCCCACTGTTTCCAGCCTCCTTTTTCTCCCGCTCTGTTTCCAGACTCCTGTTTCTCCCCCTCTGTTTCCAGACTCCTGTTTCTCCCCCTCTGTTTCCAGACTCCTGTTTCTGCCCCTCTGTTTCCAGACTCCTGTATCTCACCCTCAGTTTCCAGACTCCTGTTTCTCCCCCTCTGTTTCCAGACTCCTGTTTCTGCCCCTCTGTTTCCAGACTTCTGTTTCTCCCCCTCTGTTTCCAGACTCCTATTTCTCCCCCTCTGTTTCCAGACTCCTGTTTCTCCCCCTCTGTTTCCAGACTCCTGTTTCTCCCCCTCTGTTTCCAGACTCCTGTTTCTGCCCCTCTGTTTCCAGACTTCTGTTCCTCCCCCTCTGTTTCCAGACTCCTGATTCTCCCCCTCTGTTTCCAGACACCTGTTTCTGCCCCTCTGTTTCCAGCCTCCTGATTCTGCCCCTCTGTTTCCAGACTCCTGTTTCTCACCCTCTGTTTCCATACCCCTGTTTCTCCCCCTCTGTTTCCAGACACCTGTTTCTCCGCCTCTGCTTCAAGACTCCTGATTCTCACCCTCTGTTTCCAGACTCCTGTTTCTGCCCCTCTGTTTCCACGCTCCTGATTCTGCCCCTCTGTTTCCAGACTCCTGTTTCTGCCCCTTTGTTTCCAGCCTCCTGTTTCTCCCCCTCAGTTTCCTGACTCCTGTTTCTCCCCCTCTGTTTCCAGCCTCCTGTTTCTGCCCCTCAGTTTCCAACCTCCTGTTCCTCGCCCTCGGTTTCCAGACTCCTGTTTCTCCCCCTCTCTTTCCAGCCTCCTGTTTCTGCCCCGCTGTTTCCAGACTCCTGTTTCTGCCCCTCTGTTTCCAGTCTCCTGTTTCTGCCCCTCTGTTTCCAGACTCCTGTTTCTCCCCCTCTGTTTCCAGACTCCTGTTTCTGCCCCTCTGTTTCCAGGCTCCTGTTTCTGCCCCTCCGTTTCCAGACTCCTGTTTCTGCCCCTCTGTTTCCAGACTCCTGTTTCTCCCCCTCTGTTTCCAGACTCCTGTTTCTCCCCCACTGTTTCCAGCCTCCTATTTCAGCCCCTCAGTTTCCAACCTCCTGTTTCTCGCCCTCTGTTTCCAGACTCCTGTTTCTCCCCCTCTGTTTCCAGCCTACTGTTTCTGCTCCTCTGTTTCCAGACTCCTGTTTCTCACCCTCTGTTTCCAGACTCCTGTTTCTCCCCCTCTGTTTCCAGACTCCTGTTTCTGCCCCTCTGTTTCCAGACTTCTGTTTCTGCCCCTCTGTTTCCAGGCTCCTGTTTCTCCCCCTCAGTTTCCAGACTCCTGTTTCTCCCCCTCTGTTTCCAGACTCATGTTTCTGCCCCTCTGTTTCTAGACTCCTGTTTCTCACCATCTGTTTCCAGACTCCTGTTCCTCCCCCTCTGTTTCCAGACTCCTGTTTCTCACCCAGAGTTTCCAGACTCCTGTTTCTCCCCCTCTGTTTCGAGCCTCCTGTTTCTCCCCCTCTGTTTCCAGCCTCCTGTTTCTTCCCCTCTGTTTCCAGACTCCTGTTTCTGCCCCTCTATTTCCAGCCTCCTGATTCTGCCCCTCTGTTTCCAGACTCCTGTTTCTCACCCTCTGTTTCCAGACTCCTGTTTCTCCCCCTATGTTTCCAGACTCCTGTTTCTCCCCCTCTGCTTCCAGACTCCTGATACTCACCCTCTGTTTCCAGACTCCTGTTTCTCCCCCTCTGTTTCCAGACTCCTGTTTCTCCCCCTCTGTTTCCAGACTCCTGTTTCTGCCCCTCTGTTTCCAGGCTCCTGTTTCTGCCCCTCTGTTTCCAGACTCCTGTTTCTGCCCCTCTGTTTCCAGACTCCCTTTTCTCCCCCTTTTTTTCCTGACTCCTGTCTCTCCCCCTCTGTTTCCAGCCTCCTGTTTCTGCCCCTCAGTTTCCAACCTCCTGTTTCTCGCCCTCTGTTTCCAGACTCCTGTTTCTCCCCCTCTGTTTCCAGCCTCCTGTTTCTGCCCCTCTGTTTCCAGACTCCTGTTTCTCCCCCTCTGTTTCCAGACTCCTGTTTCTGCCCCTCTGTTTCCAGGCTCCTGTTTCTGCCCCTCTGCTTCCAGACTCCTGTTTCTGCCCCTCTGTTTCCAGACTCCTGTTTCTCACCCTCTGTTTCCAGACTCCTGATTCTCACCCTCTGTTTCCAGACTCCTGTTTCTCACCCTGAGTTTCCAGACTCCTGTTTCTGCCCCTCTGTTTCCAGCCTCCTGATTCTGCCCCTCTGTATCCAGCCTCCTCTTTCTCCCCGACTGGGTCTACACTCCTGTTTCTGCCCCTCAGTTTCCAGCCTCCTGTTTCTGCCCCTCTGTTTCCAGCCTCCTGTTTCTCCCCCTCT
Organism: Carcharhinus amblyrhynchos; assembly: GCF_965287045.1. Classification (NCBI taxonomy): domain Eukaryota; kingdom Metazoa; phylum Chordata; class Chondrichthyes; order Carcharhiniformes; family Carcharhinidae; genus Carcharhinus; species Carcharhinus amblyrhynchos. The sequence continues at coordinate 5,256 of NW_027650123.1, forward strand.
GTTTCCAGTCTCCTGTTTCTGCCCCTCTGTTTCCAGGCTCCTGTTTCTCCCCCTCTGTTTCTAGACTCCTGTTTCTCCCCCTCTGTTTCCAGACTCCTGTTTCTGCCCCTCTGTTTCCAGACTCCTGTTTCTCACCATTTGTTTCCAGACTCCTGATTCTCCCCCTCTGTTTCCAGACACCTGTTTCTGCCCCTCTGTTTCCAGACTCCAGTTTCTCCCCCTCTGTTTCCAGACTCCTGTTTCTCCCCCTCTGTTTCGAGACTCCTGTTTCTGCCCCTCTGTTTCCAGACTCCTGTTTCTCACCACTTGTTTCCAGACTCCTGTTTCTCCCCCTCTGTTTCCAGACTCCTGTTTCTGCCCCTTTGTTTCCAGACTCCTGTTTCTCACCATCTGTTTCCAGACTTCTGTTTCTCCCCCTCTGTTTCCAGACTCCTGTTTCTGCCCCTCTGTTTCCAGACTCCTGTTTCTGCCTCTCTGTTTCCAGACTCCTGTTTCTCCCCCTCTGTTTCCAGCCTCCTGTTTCTGCCCCTCAGTTTCCAACCTCCTGTTTCTCGCCCTCGGTTTCCAGACTCCTGTTTCTCCCCCTCTGTTTCCAGCCTCCTGTTTCTGCCCCTCTGTTTCCAGACTCCTGTTTCTGCCCCTCTGTTTCCAGGCTCCTGTTTCTCCCCCTCTGTTTCCAGACTCCTGTTTCTCCCCCTCTGTTTCCAGACTCATGTTTCTGCCCCTCTGTTTCCAGACTCCTGTTTCTCACCATCTGTTTCCAGACTCCTGTTCCTCCCTCTCTGTTTCCAGACTCCTGTTTCTGCCCCTCTGTTTCCAGACTCCTGTTTCTCACCCTGAGTTTCCAGACTCCTGTTTCTCCCCCTCTTTTTCGAGCCTCCTGTTTCTCCCCCTCTGTTTCCAGCCTCCTGTTTCTTCCCCTCTGTTTCCAGACTCCTGTTTCTGCCCCTTTATTTCCAGCCTCCTGATTCTGCCCCTCTGTTTCCAGAATCCTGTTTCTCACCCTCTGTTTCCAGACTCCTGTTTCTCTCAATCTGTTTCCAGACTCCTGTTTCTGCCCCTCTGTTTCCAGCCTCCTGATACTGCCCCTCTGTTTCCAGACTCCTGTTTCTCACCCTCTGTTTCCAGACTCCTGTTTCTCCCCCTCTGTTCCCAGACTCCTGTTTCTGCCCCTCTGTTTCCAGACTTCTGTTTCTCCCCCTCTGTTTCCAGACTCCTGTTTCTCCCGCTCTGTTTCCAGACTCCTGTTTCTCCCCCTCTGCTTCCAGACTCCGGATTCTCACCCTCTGTTTCCAGACTCCTGTTTCTGCCCCTCTGTTTCCAGACTTCTGTTTCTCCCACTCTGTTTCCAGACTCCTGTTTCTCCCCCTCTGTTTCCAGACTCCTGTTTCTCCCCCTCTGCTTCCAGACTCCGGATTCTCACCCTCTGTTTCCAGACTCCTGTTTCTCCCCCTCTGTTTCCAGACTCCTGTTTCTCCCCCTCTGTTTCCAGACTCCCGTTTCTGCCCCTCTGTTTCCAGGCTCCTGTTTCTGCCCCACTGTTTCCAGACTCCTGTTTCTGCCCCTCTGTTTCCAGACTCCTGTTTCTCCCCCTCTGTTTCCGAACTCCTGTCTCTCCCCCTCTGTTTCCAGCCTCCTGTTTCTGCCCCTCAGTTTCCAACCTCCTGTTTCTCGCCCTCTGTTTCCAGACTCCTGTTTCTCCCCCTCTGTTTCCAGCCTCCTGTTTCTGCCCCTCTGTTTCCAGACTCCTGTTTCTCCCCCTCTGTTTCCAGACTCCTGTTTCTGCCCCTCTGTTTCCAGGCTCCTGTTTCTGCCCCTCCGTTTCCAGACTCCTGTTTCTGCCCCTCTGTTTCCAGACTCCTGTTTCTCCCCCTCTGTTTCCAGACTCCTGTTTCTCCCCCACTGTTTCCAGCCTCCTATTTCAGCCCCTCAGTTTCCAACCTCCTGTTTCTCGCCCTCTGTTTCCAGACTCCTGTTTCTCCCCCTCTGTTTCCAGCCTACTGTTTCTGCTCCTCTGTTTCCAGACTCCTGTTTCTCACCCTCTGTTTCCAGACTCCTGTTTCTCCCCCTCTGTTTCCAGACTCCTGTTTCTGCCCCTCTGTTTCCAGACTTCTGTTTCTGCCCCTCTGTTTCCAGGCTCCTGTTTCTCCCCCTCAGTTTCCAGACTCCTGTTTCTCCCCCTCTGTTTCCAGACTCATGTTTCTGCCCCTCTGTTTCTAGACTCCTGTTTCTCACCATCTGTTTCCAGACTCCTGTTCCTCCCCCTCTGTTTCCAGACTCCTGTTTCTCACCCAGAGTTTCCAGACTCCTGTTTCTCCCCCTCTGTTTCGAGCCTCCTGTTTCTCCCCCTCTGTTTCCAGCCTCCTGTTTCTTCCCCTCTGTTTCCAGACTCCTGTTTCTGCCCCTCTATTTCCAGCCTCCTGATTCTGCCCCTCTGTTTCCAGACTCCTGTTTCTCACCCTCTGTTTCCAGACTCCTGTTTCTCCCCCTATGTTTCCAGACTCCTGTTTCTCCCCCTCTGCTTCCAGACTCCTGATACTCACCCTCTGTTTCCAGACTCCTGTTTCTCCCCCTCTGTTTCCAGACTCCTGTTTCTCCCCCTCTGTTTCCAGACTCCTGTTTCTGCCCCTCTGTTTCCAGGCTCCTGTTTCTGCCCCTCTGTTTCCAGACTCCTGTTTCTGCCCCTCTGTTTCCAGACTCCCTTTTCTCCCCCTTTTTTTCCTGACTCCTGTCTCTCCCCCTCTGTTTCCAGCCTCCTGTTTCTGCCCCTCAGTTTCCAACCTCCTGTTTCTCGCCCTCTGTTTCCAGACTCCTGTTTCTCCCCCTCTGTTTCCAGCCTCCTGTTTCTGCCCCTCTGTTTCCAGACTCCTGTTTCTCCCCCTCTGTTTCCAGACTCCTGTTTCTGCCCCTCTGTTTCCAGGCTCCTGTTTCTGCCCCTCTGCTTCCAGACTCCTGTTTCTGCCCCTCTGTTTCCAGACTCCTGTTTCTCACCCTCTGTTTCCAGACTCCTGATTCTCACCCTCTGTTTCCAGACTCCTGTTTCTCACCCTGAGTTTCCAGACTCCTGTTTCTGCCCCTCTGTTTCCAGCCTCCTGATTCTGCCCCTCTGTATCCAGCCTCCTGTTTCTCCCCGACTGGGTCTACACTCCTGTTTCTGCCCCTCAGTTTCCAGCCTCCTGTTTCTGCCCCTCTGTTTCCAGCCTCCTGTTTCTCCCCCTCTGTTTCCAGTCTCCTGTTTCTGCCCCTCTGTTTCCAGGCTCCTGTTTCTCCCCCTCTGTTTCTAGACTCCTGTTTCTCCCCCTCTGTTTCCAGACTCCTGTTTCTGCCCCTCTGTTTCCAGACTCCTGTTTCTCACCATTTGTTTCCAGACTCCTGATTCTCCCCCTCTGTTTCCAGACACCTGTTTCTGCCCCTCTGTTTCCAGACTCCAGTTTCTCCCCCTCTGTTTCCAGACTCCTGTTTCTCCCCCTCTGTTTCGAGACTCCTGTTTCTGCCCCTCTGTTTCCAGACTCCTGTTTCTCACCACTTGTTTCCAGACTCCTGTTTCTCCCCCTCTGTTTCCAGACTCCTGTTTCTGCCCCTTTGTTTCCAGACTCCTGTTTCTCACCATCTGTTTCCAGACTTCTGTTTCTCCCCCTCTGTTTCCAGACTCCTGTTTCTGCCCCTCTGTTTCCAGACTCCTGTTTCTGCCTCTCTGTTTCCAGACTCCTGTTTCTCCCCCTCTGTTTCCAGCCTCCTGTTTCTGCCCCTCAGTTTCCAACCTCCTGTTTCTCGCCCTCGGTTTCCAGACTCCTGTTTCTCCCCCTCTGTTTCCAGCCTCCTGTTTCTGCCCCTCTGTTTCCAGACTCCTGTTTCTGCCCCTCTGTTTCCAGGCTCCTGTTTCTCCCCCTCTGTTTCCAGACTCCTGTTTCTCCCCCTCTGTTTCCAGACTCATGTTTCTGCCCCTCTGTTTCCAGACTCCTGTTTCTCACCATCTGTTTCCAGACTCCTGTTCCTCCCTCTCTGTTTCCAGACTCCTGTTTCTGCCCCTCTGTTTCCAGACTCCTGTTTCTCACCCTGAGTTTCCAGACTCCTGTTTCTCCCCCTCTTTTTCGAGCCTCCTGTTTCTCCCCCTCTGTTTCCAGCCTCCTGTTTCTTCCCCTCTGTTTCCAGACTCCTGTTTCTGCCCCTTTATTTCCAGCCTCCTGATTCTGCCCCTCTGTTTCCAGAATCCTGTTTCTCACCCTCTGTTTCCAGACTCCTGTTTCTCTCAATCTGTTTCCAGACTCCTGTTTCTGCCCCTCTGTTTCCAGCCTCCTGATACTGCCCCTCTGTTTCCAGACTCCTGTTTCTCACCCTCTGTTTCCAGACTCCTGTTTCTCCCCCTCTGTTCCCAGACTCCTGTTTCTGCCCCTCTGTTTCCAGACTTCTGTTTCTCCCCCTCTGTTTCCAGACTCCTGTTTCTCCCGCTCTGTTTCCAGACTCCTGTTTCTCCCCCTCTGCTTCCAGACTCCGGATTCTCACCCTCTGTTTCCAGACTCCTGTTTCTGCCCCTCTGTTTCCAGACTTCTGTTTCTCCCACTCTGTTTCCAGACTCCTGTTTCTCCCCCTCTGTTTCCAGACTCCTGTTTCTCCCCCTCTGCTTCCAGACTCCGGATTCTCACCCTCTGTTTCCAGACTCCTGTTTCTCCCCCTCTGTTTCCAGACTCCTGTTTCTCCCCCTCTGTTTCCAGACTCCCGTTTCTGCCCCTCTGTTTCCAGGCTCCTGTTTCTGCCCCACTGTTTCCAGACTCCTGTTTCTGCCCCTCTGTTTCCAGACTCCTGTTTCTCCCCCTCTGTTTCCGAACTCCTGTCTCTCCCCCTCTGTTTCCAGCCTCCTGTTTCTGCCCCTCAGTTTCCAACCTCCTGTTTCTCGCCCTCTGTTTCCAGACTCCTGTTTCTCCCCCTCTGTTTCCAGCCTCCTGTTTCTGCCCCTCTGTTTCCAGACTCCTGTTTCTCCCCCTCTGTTTCCAGACTCCTGTTTCTGCCCCTCTGTTTCCAGGCTCCTGTTTCTGCCCCTCTGCTTCCAGACTCCTGTTTCTGCCCCTCTGTTTCCAGACTCCTGTTTCTCACCCTCTGTTTCCAGACTCCTGTTTCTCACCCTCTGTTTCCAGACTCCTGTTTCTCCCCCATCTGTTCCCAGACTCCTGTTTCTGCCCCTCTGTTTCCAGACTTCTGTTTCTCCCCCTCTGTTTCCAGACTCCTGTTTCTCCCCCTCTGTTTCCAGACTCCTGTTTCTCCCCCTCTGTTTCCAGACTCCTGTTTCTGCCCCTCCGTTTCCAGCCTCCTGATTCTGCCCCTCTGTTTCCAGACTCCTGTTTCTCACCATCTGTTTCCAGACTCCTGTTTCTCCCCCTCTGTTTCCAGACTCCTGTTTCTCCCCCTCTGCTTCCAGAATCCTGATTCTCACCCTCTGTTTCCAGACTCCTGTATCTCACCCTGAGTTTCCAGACTCCTGTTTCTGCCCCTCTGTTTCCAGCCTCCTGATTCTGCCCCTCTGTATCCAGCCTCCTGTTTCTCCCCGACTGGTTCTACACTCCTGTTTCCGCCCCTCAGTTTCCAGCCTCCTGTTTCTCCCCCTCTGTTTCCAGTCTCCTGTTTCTGCCCCTCTGTTTCCAGGCTCCTGTTTCTCCCCCTCTGTTTCTAGACTCCTGTTTCTCCCCCTCTGTTTCCAGACTCCTGTTTCTGCCCCTCTGTTTCCAGACTCCTGTTTCTCACCACTTGTTTCCAGACTCCTGTTTCTCCCCCTCTGTTTCCAGACTCCTGTTTCTCCCCCTCTGTTTCCAGACTCCTGTTTCTCACCATCTGTTTCCAGACTTCTGTTTCTCCCCCTCTGTTTCCAGACTCCTGTTTCTCCCCCTCTGGTTCCAGACTCCTGTTTCTGCCACTCTGTTTCCAGACTCCTGTTTCTCACCATCTGTTTCCAGACTTCTGTTTCTCCCCCTCTGTTTCCAGACTCCTGTTTCTGCCCCTCTGTTTCCAGACTCCTGTTTCTGCCCCTCTGTTTCCAGCCTCCTGTTTCTCCCCCTCTGTTTCCAGACTCCTGTTTCTGCCACTCTGTTTCCAGACTCCTGTTTCTCCCCCTCTGTTTCCAGACTCCTGTTTCTGCCCCTCTGTTTCCAGGCTCCTGTTTCTGCCCCTCTGTTTCCAGACTCCTGTTTCTGCCCCTCTGTTTCCAGCCTCCTTTTTCTCCCCCTCTGTTTCCAGACTCCTGTTTCTCCCCCTTGGTTCCAGCCTCCTGTTTCTGCCCCTCTGTTTCCAGCCTCCTGATTCTGCCCCTCTGTTTCCAGACTGCTGTTTCTCACCCTCTGTTTCCAGACTCCTGTTTCTCCCCCTCTGTTCCCAGACTCCTGTTTCTGCCCCTCTGTTTCCAGACTTCTGTTTCTCCCCCTCTGTTTCCAGACTCCTGTTTCTCCCCCTCTGTTTCCAGACTCCTGTTTCTCCCCCTCTGCTTCCAGACTCCGGATTCTCACCCTCTGTTTCCAGACTCCTGTTTCTGCCCCTCTGTTTCCAGACTTCTGTTTCTCCCACTCTGTTTCCAGACTCCTGTTTCTCCCCCTCTGTTTCCAGACTCCTGTTTCTCCCCCTCTGCTTCCAGACTCCGGATTCTCACCCTCTGTTTCCAGACTCCTGTTTCTCCCCCTCTGTTTCCAGACTCCTGTTTCTCCCCCTCTGTTTCCAGACTCCTGTTTCTGCCCCTCTGTTTCCAGGCTCCTGTTTCTGCCCCACTGTTTCCAGACTCCTGTTTCTGCCCCTCTGTTTCCAGACTCCTGTTTCTCCCCCTCTGTTTCCTGACTCCTGTCTCTCCCCCTCTGTTTCCAGCCTCCTGTTTCTGCCCCTCAGTTTCCAACCTCCTTTTTCTCGCCCTCTGTTTCCAGACTCCTGTTTCTCCCCCTCTGTTTCCAGCCTCCTGTTTCTGCCCCTCTGTTTCCAGACTCCTGTTTCTCCCCCTCTGTTTCCAGACTCCTGTTTCTGCCACTCTGTTTCCAGGCTCCTGTTTCTGCCCCTCTGCTTCCAGACTCCTGTTTCTGCCCCTCTGTTTCCAGACTCCTGTTTCTCACCCTCTGTTTCCAGACTCCTGTTTCTCCCCCTCTGTTTCCAGACTCCTGTTTCTCCCCCTCTGCTTCCAGAATCCTGATTCTCACCCTCTGTTTCCAGACTCCTGTTTCTCACCCTGAGTTTCCAGACTCCTGTTTCTGCCCCTCTGTTTCCAGCCTCCTGATTCTGCCCCTCTGTATCCAGCCTCCTGTTTCTCCCCGACTGGTTCTACACTCCTGTTTCCGCCCCTCAGTTTCCAGCCTCCTGTTTCTGCCCCTCTGTTTCCAGCCTCCTGTTTCTCCCCCTCTTTTTCCAGTCTCCGGTTTCTGCCCCTCTGTTTCCAGGCTCCTGTTTCTCCCCCTCTGTTTCTAGACTCCTGTTTCTCCCCCTCTGTTTCCAGACTCCTGTTTCTGCCCCTCTGTTTCCAGACTCCTGTTTCTCACCATTTGTTTCCAGACTCCAGTTTCTCCCCCTCTGTTTCCAGACTCCTGTTTCTGCCCCTCTGTTTCCAGACTCCAGTTTCTCCCCCTCTGTTTCCAGACTCCTGTTTCTCCCCCTCTGTTTCCAGACTCCTGTTTCTGCCCCTCTGTTTCCAGACTTCTGTTTCTCCCACTCTGTTTCCAGACTCCTGTTTCTCCCACTCTGTTTCCAGACTCCTATTTCTCCCCCTCTGCTTCCAGACTCCGGATTCTCACCCTCTGTTTCCAGACTCCTGTTTCTCCCCCTCTGTTTCCAGACTCCTGTTTCTCCCCCTCTGTTTCCAGACTCCTGTTTCTGCCCCTCTGTTTCCAGGCTCCTGTTTCTGCCCCACTGTTTCCAGACTCCTGTTTCTGCCCCTCTGTTTCCAGACTCCTGTTTCTCCCCCTCTGTTTCCTGACTCCTGTCTCTCCCCCTCTGTTTCCAGCCTCCTGTTTCTGCCCCTCAGTTTCCAACCTCCTGTTTCTCGCCCTCTGTTTCCAGACTCCTGTTTCTCCCCCTCTGTTTCCAGCCTCCTGTTTCTGCCCCTCTGTTTCCAGACTCCTGTTTCTCCCCCTCTGTTTCCAGACACCTGTTTCTGCCCCTCTGTTTCCAGGCTCCTGTTTCTGCCCCTCTGCTTCCAGACTCCTGTTTCTGCCCCTCTGTTTCCAGACTCCTGTTTCTCACCCTCTGTTTCCAGACTCCTGTTTCTCACCCTCTGTTTCCAGACTCCTGTTTCTCCCCCTCTGTTCCCAGACTCCTGTTTCTGCCCCTCTGTTTCCAGACTTCTGTTTCTCCCCCTCTGTTTCCAGACTCCTGTTTCTCCCCCTCTGTTTCCAGACTCCTGTTTCTCCCCCTCTGTTTCCAGACTCCTGTTTCTGCCCCTCCGTTTCCAGCCTCCTGATTCTGCCCCTCTGTTTCCAGACTCCTGTTTCTCACCATCTGTTTCCAGACTCCTGTTTCTCCCCCTCTGTTTCCAGACTCCTGTTTCTCCCCCTCTGCTTCCAGAATCCTGATTCTCACCCTCTGTTTCCAGACTCCTGTTTCTGCCCCTCTGTTTCCAGACTTCTGTTTCTCCCACTCTGTTTCCAGACTCCTGTTTCTCCCCCTCTGTTTCCAGACTCCTGTTTCTCCCCCTCTGCTTCCAGACTCCGGATTCTCACCCTCTCTTTCCAGACTCCTGTTTCTCCCCCTCTGTTTCCAGACTCCTGTTTCTCCCCTTCTGTTTCCAGACTCCTGTTTCTGCCCCTCTGTTTCCAGGCTCCTGTTTCTGCCCCTCTGCTTCCAGACTCCTGTTTCTGCCCCTCTGTTTCCAGACTCCTGTTTCTCACCCTCTGTTTCCAGACTCCTGTTTCTGCCCCTCTGTTTCCAGACTCCTGTTTCTGCCCCTCTGTTTCCAGACTCCTGTTTCTGCCCCTCTGTTTCCACACTCCTGTTTCTCCCCCTCTGTTTCCAGACTCCTGTTTCTGCCCCTCTGTTTCCAGACTCCTGTTTCTCACCATTTGTTTCCAGACTCCTGTTTCTCCCCCCCTGGTTCCAGACTCCTGTTTCTGCCACTCTGTTTCCAGACTCCTGTTTCTCACCATCTGTTCCCAGACTTCTGTTTCTCCCCCTCTGTTTCCAGACTCCTGTTTCTGCCCCTCTGTTTCCAGACTCCTGTTTCTGCCCCTCTGTTTCCAGCCTCCTGTTTCTCCCCCTCTGTTTCCAGACTCCTGTTTCTGCCTCTCTGTTTCCAGACTCCTGTTTCTCCCCCTCTGTTTCCAGACTCCTGTTTCTGCCCCTCTGTTTCCAGGCTCCTGTTTCTGCCCCTCTGTTTCCAGACTCCTGTTTCTGCCCCTCTGTATCCAGCCTCCTTTTTCTCCCCCTCTGTTTCCAGACTCCTGTTTCTCCCCCTTGGTTCCAGCCTCCTGTTTCTGCCCCTCAGTTTCCAACCTCCTGATTCTCGCCCTCGGTTTCCAGACTCCTGTATCTCCCCCTCTGTTTCCAGCCTCCTGTTTCTGCCCCTCTGTTTCCAGACTCCTGTTTCTCACCCTCTGTTTCCAGACTCCTGTTTCTCCCCCTCTGTTTCCAGACTCCTGTTTCTGCCCCTCTGTTTCCAGGCTCCTGTTTCTGCCGCTCTGTTTCCAGACTCCTTTTTCTCCCCCTCTGTTTCCAGACTCCTGTTTCTCCCCTTCTGTTTCCAGACTCGTGTTTCTGCCCCTCTGTTTCCAGACTCCTGTTTCTCACCGTCTGTTTCCAGCCTCCTGTTCCTCCCCCTCTGTTTCCAGACTCATTTTCCGCCCCTCTGTTTGCAGACTCCTGTTTCTCCCCCTCTGTTTCCAGACTCCTGTTTCTCCCCCTCTGTTTCCAGCCTCCTGTTTCTCCCCCTCTGTTTCCAGCCTCCTGTTTCTCTCCCTCTGTTTCCACACTCCTGTTTCTCCCCCTCTGCTTCCAGACTCCTGATTCTCACCCTCTGTTTCCACCCTCCTGTTTCTCCCCCTCTGTTTCCAGACTCCGGATTCTCCCCCTCTGTTTCCAGACTCCTGTTTCTGCCCCTCTGTTTCCAGACTCCTGTTTCTCCCCCTCTGTTTCCAGACTCCTGTTTCTGCCCCTCTGTTACCAGACTTCTGTTTCTCCCCCTCTGTTTCCAGACTCCTGTTTCTCCCCCTCTGTTTCCAGACTCCTGTTTCTCCCCCTCTGTTTCCAGACTCCTGTTTCTGCCACTCTGTTTCCAGCCTCCTGATTCTGCCCCTCTGTTTCCAGACTCCTGTTTCTCACCCTCTGTTTCCAGACTCCTGTTTCTACCCCTCTGTTTCCAGACTCCTGTTTCTCCCCCTCTGGTTCCAGACTCCTGATTCTCACCGTCTGTTTCCAGCCTCCTGTTTCTCCCCCTCTGTTTCCAGACTCCTGTTTCTCGTCCTCTGTTTCCAGACTCCTGTTTCTCCCCCTCTGTTTCCAGACTCCTGTTTCTGCCCCTCTGTTTCCAGACTCCTGTTTCTCACCCTCTGTTTCCAGACTCCTGTTTCTCCCCCTCTGTTTCCAGACTCCTGTTTCTGTCCCTCTGTTTCCAGACTTCTGTTTCTCCCCCTCTGTTTCCAGACTCCTGTTTCTCCCCCTCTGTTTCCAGACTCCTGTTTCTCCCCTCTGTTTCCAGACTCCTGTTTCTCCCCCTCTGTTTCCAGACTCCTGTATCTCCCCCTCTGTTTCCAGACTCCTGTTTCTCCCCCTCTGCTTCCACACTCCTGATTCTCACCCTCTGTTTCCAGACTCCTGTTTCTCACCCTGAGTTTCCAGACTCCTGTTTCTGCCCCTCTGTTTCCAGCCTCCTGATTCTGCCCCTCTGTATCCAGCCTCCGGTTTCTCCCCGACTGGTTCTACACTCCTGTTTCTGCCCCTCCGTTTCCAGCCTCCTGTTTCTGCCCCTCTGTTTCCAGCCTCCTGTTTCTCCCCCTCTGTTTCCAGTCTCCTGTTTCTGCCCCTCTGTTTCCAGGCTCCTGTTTCTCCCCTTCTGTTTCTAGACTCCTGTTTCTCCCCCTCTGTTTCCAGACTCCTGTTTCTCCCCCTCTGTTTCCAGACTCCTGTTTCTCCCCCTCTGCTTCCAGACTCCTGATTCTCACCTTCTGTTTCCAGACTCCTGTTTCTCACCCTGAGTTTCCAGACTCCTGTTTCTGCCCCTCTGTTTCCAGCCTCCTGATTCTGCCCCTCTGTATCCAGCCTCCTGTTTCTCCCCGACTGGTTCTACACTCCTGTTTCATGCCCTCAGTTTCCAGCCTCCTGTTTCTGCCCCTCTGTTTCCAGACTCCTGTTTCTCGCCCTCTGTTTCCAGTCTCCTGTTTCTGCCCCTCTGTTTCCAGACTCATGTTGCTCCCCCTCTGTTTCCAGACTCCTGTTTCTGCCTCTCTGTTCCCAGACTCCTGTTTCCCCCCACTCTGTTTCCAGACTCCTGTTTCTGCCCCTGTGTTTCCAGGCTCCTGTTTCTGCCCCTCGGTTTCCAGACTCCTGTTTCTGCCCCTCTGTTTCCAGCCTACTGTTTCTCCCCCTCTGTTTCCAGACTCCTGTTTCTCCCTCTCTGTTTCCAGCCTCTTGTTTCTGCCCCTCAGTTTCCAACCTCCTGTTTCTCGCCCTCTGTTTCCAGACTCCTGTTTCTCCCCCTCTGTTTCCAGACTCCTGATTCACCTCCTCTGTTTCCAGCCTCCTGTTTCTGCCCTTCTGTTTCCAGACTCCTGTTTCTCACCCTCTGTTTCCAGACTCCTGTTTCTGCCCCTCTGTTTCCAGACTTCTGTTTCTCCCCCTCTGTTTCCAGACTCCTGTTTCTCCCCCTCTGTTTCAAGACTCCTGTTTCTCCCCCTCTGTTTCCAGACTCCTGTTTCTGCCCCTCTGTTTCCAGACTCCTGTTTCTCACCATCTGTTTCCAGACTCCTGTTTCTCCCCCTCTGTTTACAGACTCCTGTTTCTGCCCCTCTCTTTCCAGACTCCTGTTTCACACCCTGAGTTTCCAGACTCCTGTTTCTGCCCCTCTGTTTCCAGACTCCTGTTTCTCCCCCTCTGTTTCCAGACTCCTGTTTCTGCCCCTCTGTTTCCAGACTCCTGTTTCTGCCTCTCTGTTTCCAGACTCCTGTTTCTCCCCCTCTGTTTCCAGACTCCTGTTTCTCCCCCTCTGTTTCCAGACTCCTGTTTCTGCCACTCTGTTTCCAGCCTCCTGATTCTGCCCCTCTGTTTCCAGACTCCTGTTTCTCACCCTCTGTTTCCAGACTCCTGTTTCTACCCCTCTGTTTCCAGACTCCTGTTTCTCCCCCTCTGGTTCCAGACTCCTGATTCTCACCGTCTGTTTCCAGCCTCCTGTTTCTCCCCCTCTGTTTCCAGACTCCTGTTTCTCGTCCTCTGTTTCCAGACTCCTGTTTCTCCCCCTCTGTTTCCAGACTCCTGTTTCTGCCCCTCTGTTTCCAGACTCCTGTTTCTCACCCTCTGTTTCCAGACTCCTGTTTCTCCCCCTCTGTTTCCAGACTCCTGTTTCTGTCCCTCTGTTTCCAGACTTCTGTTTCTCCCCCTCTGTTTCCAGACTCCTGTTTCTCCCCCTCTGTTTCCAGACTCCTGTTTCTCCCCTCTGTTTCCAGACTCCTGTTTCTCCCCCTCTGTTTCCAGACTCCTGTATCTCCCCCTCTGTTTCCAGACTCCTGTTTCTCCCCCTCTGCTTCCACACTCCTGATTCTCACCCTCTGTTTCCAGACTCCTGTTTCTCACCCTGAGTTTCCAGACTCCTGTTTCTGCCCCTCTGTTTCCAGCCTCCTGATTCTGCCCCTCTGTATCCAGCCTCCGGTTTCTCCCCGACTGGTTCTACACTCCTGTTTCTGCCCCTCCGTTTCCAGCCTCCTGTTTCTGCCCCTCTGTTTCCAGCCTCCTGTTTCTCCCCCTCTGTTTCCAGTCTCCTGTTTCTGCCCCTCTGTTTCCAGGCTCCTGTTTCTCCCCTTCTGTTTCTAGACTCCTGTTTCTCCCCCTCTGTTTCCAGACTCCTGTTTCTCCCCCTCTGTTTCCAGACTCCTGTTTCTCCCCCTCTGCTTCCAGACTCCTGATTCTCACCTTCTGTTTCCAGACTCCTGTTTCTCACCCTGAGTTTCCAGACTCCTGTTTCTGCCCCTCTGTTTCCAGCCTCCTGATTCTGCCCCTCTGTATCCAGCCTCCTGTTTCTCCCCGACTGGTTCTACACTCCTGTTTCATGCCCTCAGTTTCCAGCCTCCTGTTTCTGCCCCTCTGTTTCCAGACTCCTGTTTCTCGCCCTCTGTTTCCAGTCTCCTGTTTCTGCCCCTCTGTTTCCAGACTCATGTTGCTCCCCCTCTGTTTCCAGACTCCTGTTTCTGCCTCTCTGTTCCCAGACTCCTGTTTCCCCCCACTCTGTTTCCAGACTCCTGTTTCTGCCCCTGTGTTTCCAGGCTCCTGTTTCTGCCCCTCGGTTTCCAGACTCCTGTTTCTGCCCCTCTGTTTCCAGCCTACTGTTTCTCCCCCTCTGTTTCCAGACTCCTGTTTCTCCCTCTCTGTTTCCAGCCTCTTGTTTCTGCCCCTCAGTTTCCAACCTCCTGTTTCTCGCCCTCTGTTTCCAGACTCCTGTTTCTCCCCCTCTGTTTCCAGACTCCTGATTCACCTCCTCTGTTTCCAGCCTCCTGTTTCTGCCCTTCTGTTTCCAGACTCCTGTTTCTCACCCTCTGTTTCCAGACTCCTGTTTCTGCCCCTCTGTTTCCAGACTTCTGTTTCTCCCCCTCTGTTTCCAGACTCCTGTTTCTCCCCCTCTGTTTCCAGACTCCTGTTTCTCCCCCTCTGTTTCCAGACTCCTGTTTCTGCCCCTCAGTTTCCAGACTCCTGTTTCTCACCATCTGTTTCCAGACTCCTGTTTCTCCCCCTCTGTTTACAGACTCCTGTTTCTGCCCCTCTCTTTCCAGACTCCTGTTTCACACCCTGAGTTTCCAGACTCCTGTTTCTGCCCCTCTGTTTCCAGACTCCTGTTTCTCCCCCTCTGTTTCCAGACTCCTGTTTCTGCCCCTCTGTTTCCAGACTCCTGTTTCTGCCTCTCTGTTTCCAGACTCCTGTTTCTCCCCCTCTGTTTCCAGACTCCTGTTTCTGCCCCTCTGTTTCCAGGCTCCTGTTTCTGCCCCTCTGTTTCCAGACTCCTGTTTCTGCCCCTCTGTTTCCAGCGTCCTGATTCAGCCCCTCTGTTTCCAGACTCCTGTTTCTCACCCTCTGTTTCCAGACTCCTGTTCCTCCCCCTCTGTTTCCTGACTCCTGTTTCTCCCCCTCTGCTTCCAGACTCCTGATTCTCACCCTCTGTTTCCAGACTCCTGTTTCTCCCCCTCTGTTTCCAGACTCCTGTTTCTCCCCCTCTGTTTCCAGACTCCTGTTTCTGCCCCTCTGTTTCCAGGCTCCTGTTTCTGCCCCTCTGTTTCCTGACTCCTGTTTCTGCCCCTCTGTTTCCAGCCTCCAGTTTCTCCCCCTCTGGTTCCAGACTCCTGTTTCTCCTCCTCTGTTTCCAGCCTCCTGTTTCTGCCCCACAGTTTCCAACCTCCTGTTTCTCACCCTCTGTTTCCAGACTCCTGTTTCTCACCCCTCTGTTTCCAGCCTCCTGTTTCTGCCCCTCTGTTTCCAGACTCCCGTTTCTCACCCTCTGTTTCCAGACTCCTGTTTCTCCCCCTCTGTTTCCAGACTCCTGTTTCTTCCCCTCTGTATCCAGACTCCTGTTTCTCCCCCTCTGTTTCCAGACTCCTGTTTCTCGCCCTCTGTTTCCAGACTCCTGTTTCTCACAATCTGTTTCCAGACTCCTGTTTCTCCCCCTCTGTTTCCAGACTCCTGTTTCTGCCCCTCTGTTTCCAGACTCCTGTTTCTCCCCCTCTGTTTCCAGACTCCTGTTTCTCCCCCTCTGTTTCCAGGCTCCTGTTTCTGCCCCTCTGTTTCCAGACTTCTGTTTCTCCCCCTCTGTTTCCAGACTCCTGTTTCTCCCCCTCTGTTTCCAGCCTCCTGTTTCTGCCCCTCTGTTTCCAGACTCCTGCTTCTGCCCCTCTGTTTCCAGAATCCTGTTTCTGCCCCTCTGTTTCCAGACTCCTGTTTCTCCCCCTCTGTTTCCAGGGTCCTGTTTCTGCCCCTCTGTTTCCAGACTCCTGTTTCTGCCTCTCTGTTTCCAGACTCCTGTTTCTCCCCGTCTGTTTCCAGACTCCTGTTTCTGCCCCTCTGTTTCCAGGCTCCTGTTTCTGCCCCTCTGTTTCCAGACTTCTGTTTCTCGCCCTCTGTTTCCAGACTCCTGTTTCTGCCCCTCTGTTACCAGACTCCTGTTTCTGCCTCTCTGTTTCCAGACACCTGTTTCTCCCCCTCTGTTTCCAGACTCCTGCTTCTGCCCCTCTATTTCCAGGCTCCTGTGTCTGCCCCTCTGTTTCCAGTCTCCTGTTTCTGCTCCTCTGTTTCCAGCCTCCTGTTTCTCCCCCTCTGTTTCCAGACTCCTTTTTCTCCCCCTCTGTTTCCCGCCTCCTGTTTCTGCCCTCAGTTTCCACCCTCCTGTTTCTCGCACTCTGTTTCCAGACTCCTATTTCTCCCCCCCTGTTTCCAGCCTCCTGCTTCTGCCCCTCTGTTTCCAGACTCCTTTTTCTCACCCTCTGTTTCCAGACTCCTGTTTCTCCCCCTCTGTTTCCAGACTCCTGTTTCTCCCCCTCTGTTTCCAGACTCCTGTTTCTCCCCCTCTGTTTCCAGACTCCTGTTTCTGCCCCTCTGTTTCCAGCCTCCTGATTCTGCCCCTCTGTTTCCAGACTCCTGTTTCTCACCCTCTGTATCCAGACTCCTGTTTCTCCCACTCTGTTTCCAGACTCCTGCGTCTCCCCCTCTGCTTCCAGACTCCTGATTCTCACCCTCTGTTTCCAGACTCCTGTTTCTCCCCCTCTGTTTCCAGACTCCTGTTTCTCCCCCTCTGTTTCCAGACTCCTGTTTCTGCCCCTCTGTTTCCAGCCTTCTGTTTCTGCCCCTCTGTTTCCAGACTCCTGTTTCTGCCCCTCTGTTTCCAGCCTCCTGTTTCTCCCCCTCTGTTTCCAGACTCCTGTTTCTCCCCCTCTGTTTCCAGCCCCTGTTTCTGCCCCTCAGTTTCCAACCTCCTGTTTCTCGCCCTCTGTTTCCAGACTCCTGTTTCTCCCCCTCTGTTTCCAGCTTCCTGTTTCTGCCCCTCTGTTTCCAGTCTCCTGTTTCTCACCCTCTGTTTCCAGGATCCTGTTTCTCCCCCTCTGTTTCCAGACTCCTGTTTCGGCCCCTCTGTTTCCAGACTCCTGTTTCTCCCCCTCTGTTTCCAGACTCCTGTTTCTCCCCCTCTGTTTCCAGACTCCTGTTTCTCCCCCTCTGTTTCCAGACTCCTGTTTCTGCCCCTCTGTTTCCAGACTCCTGTTTCTGCCCCTCTGTTTCCAGCCTCCTGATTCTGCCCCTCTGTTTCCAGACTCCTGTTTCTCACCCTCTGTTTCCAGCCTCCTGTTTCTTCCCCTCTGTTTTCAGACTCCTGTTTCTGCCCCTCTGTTTCCAGCCTACTGATTCTGCCCCTCTGTTTCCAGACTCCTGTTTCTCCCTCTCTGTTTCCAGCCTCCTGTTTCTGCCCCTCAGTTTCCAACCTCCTGTTTCTCGCCCTCTGTTTCCAGACTCCTGTTTCTCCCCCTCTGTTTCCAGACTCCTGTTTCTCCCCCTCTGTTTCCTGACTCCTGTTTCTGCCTCTCTGTTCCCAGACTCCTGTTTCTCCCCCTCTGTTTCCAGAGTCCTGTTTCTGCCCCTCTGTTTCCAGACTCCTGTTTCTGCCACTCGGTTTCCAGACTCCTGTTTCTGCCCCTCTGTTTCCAACCTCCTGTTTCTCGCCCTCTGTTTCCAGACTCCTGTTTCTCCCCCTCTGTTTCCAGACTCCTGTTTCTGCCCCTCTGTTTCCTGACTCCTGTTTCTGCCTCTCTGTTCCCAGACTCCTGTTTCCCCCGACTCTGTTTCCAGACTCCTGTTTCTGCCCCTGTGTTTCCAGGCTCCTGTTTCTGCCCCTCGGTTTCCAGACTCCTGTTTCTGCCCCTCTGTTTCCAGCCTACTGTTTCTCCCCCTCTGTTTCCAGACTCCTGTTTCTCCCTCTCTGTTTCCAGCCTCTTGTTTCTGCCCCTCAGTTTCCAACCTCCTGTTTCTCGCCCTCTGTTTCCAGACTCCTGTTTCTCCCCCTCTGTTTCCAGACTCCTGTTTCTCCTCCTCTGTTTCCAGCCCACTGTTTCTGCCCTTCTGTTTCCAGACTCCTGTTTCTCACCCTCTGTTTCCAGACTCCTGTTTCTCCCCCTCTGTTTCCAGACTCCTGTTTCTGCCCCTCTGTTTCCAGACTTCTGTTTCTCCCCCTCTGTTTCCAGACTCCTGTTTCTCCCCCTCTGTTTCCAGACTCCTGTTTCTCCCCCTCTGTTTCCAGACTACTGTTTCAACCCTCTATTTCCAGACTCCTGTTTCTCACCATCTGTTTCCAGACTCCTGTTTCTCCCCCTCTGTTTACAGACTCCTGTTTCTGCCCCTCTCTTTCCAGACTCCTGTTTCACACCCTGAGTTTCCAGACTCCTGTTTCTCCCCCGCTGTTTCCAGACTCCTGTTTCTCACCCTCTGTTCCCAGCCTCCTGTTTCTTCCCCTCTGTTTCCAGACTCCTGTTTCTGCCCCTCTGTTTCCAGCGTCCTGATTCTGCCCCTCTGTTTCCAGACTCCTGTTTCTCACCCTCTGTTTCCAGACTCCTGTTCCTCCCCCTCTGTTTCCTGACTCCTGTTTCTCCCCCTCTGCTTCCAGACTCCTGATTCTCACCCTCTGTTTCCAGACTCCTGTTTCTCCCCCTCTGTTTCCAGACTCCTGTTTCTCCCCCTCTGTTTCCAGACTCCTGTTTCTGCCCCTCTGTTTCCAGGCTCCTGTTTCTGCCCCTCTGTTTCCAGACTCCTGTTTCTGCCCCTCTGTTTCCAGCCTCCTGTTTCTCCCCCTCTGGTTCCAGACTCCTGTTTCTCCTCCTCTGTTTCCAGCCTCCTGTTTCTGCCCCACAGTTTCCAACCTCCTGTTTCTCACCCTCTGTTTCCAGACTCCTGTTTCTCCCCCTCTGTTTCCAGCCTCCTGTTTCTGCCCCTCTGTTTCCAGACTCCCGTTTCTCACCCTCTGTTTCCAGACTCCTGTTTCTCCCCCTCTGTTTCCAGACTCCTGTTTCTGCCCCTCTGTATCCAGACTCCTGTTTCTCCCCCTCTGTTTCCAGACTCCTGTTTCTCGCCCTCTGTTTCCAGACTCCTGTTTCTCACAATCTGTTTCCAGACTCCTGTTTCTCCCCCTCTGTTTCCAGACTCCTGTTTCTGCCCCTCTGTTTCCAGACTCCTGTTTCTCCCCCTCTGTTTCCAGACTCCTGTTTCTCCCCCTCTGTTTCCAGGCTCCTGTTTCTGCCCCTCTGTTTCCAGACTTCTGTTTCTCCCCCTCTGTTTCCAGACTCCTGTTTCTCCCCCTCTGTTTCCAGCCTCCTGTTTCTGCCCCTCTGTTTCCAGACTCCTGCTTCTGCCCCTCTGTTTCCAGAATCCTGTTTCTGCCCCTCTGTTTCCAGACTCCTGTTTCTCCCCCTCTGTTTCCAGGGTCCTGTTTCTGCCCCTCTGTTTCCAGACTCCTGTTTCTGCCTCTATGTTTCCAGACTCCTGTTTCTCCCCGTCTGTTTCCAGACTCCTGTTTCTGCCCCTCTGTTTCCAGGCTCCTGTTTCTGCCCCTCAGTTTCCAGACTTCTGTTTCTCCCCCTCTGTTTCCAGACTCCTGTTACTGCCCCTCTGTTACCAGACTCCTGTTTCTGCCTCTCTGTTTCCAGACACCTGTTTCTCCCCCTCTGTTTCCAGACTCCTGCTTCTGCCCCTCTGTTTCCAGGCTCCTGTGTCTGCCCCTCTGTTTCCAGACTCCTGTTTCTGCTCCTCTGTTTCCAGCCTCCTGTTTCTCCCCCTCTGTTTCCAGACTCCTTTTTCTCCCCCTCTGTTTCCCGCCTCCTTTTTCTGCCCTCAGTTTCCACCCTCCTGTTTCTCGCACTCTGTTTCCAGACTCCTATTTCTCCCCCCCTGTTTCCAGCCTCCTGCTTCTGCCCCTCTGTTTCCAGACTCCTGTTTCTCACCCTCTGTTTCCAGACTCCTGTTTCTCCCCCTCTGTTTCCAGACTCCTGTTTCTCCCCCTCTGTTTCCAGACTCCTGTTTCTCCCCCTCTGTTTCCAGACTCCTGTTTCTGCCCATCTGTTTCCAGCCTCCTGATTCTGCCCCTCTGTTTCCAGACTCCTGTTTCTCACCCTCTGTATCCAGACTCCTGTTTCTCCCCCTCTGTTTCCAGACTCCTGCGTCTCCCCCTCTGCTTCCAGACTCCTGATTCTCACCCTCTGTTTCCAGACTCCTGTTTCTCCCCCTCTGTTTCCAGACTCCTGTTTCTGCCCCTCTGTTTCCAGCCTTCTGTTTCTGCCCCTCTGTTTCCAGACTCCTGTTTCTGCCCCTCTGTTTCCAGCCTCCTGTTTCTCCCCCTCTGTTTCCAGACTCCTGTTTCTCCCCCTCTGTTTCCAGCCCCTGTTTCTGCCCCTCAGTTTCCAACCTCCTGTTTCTCGCCCTCTGTTTCCAGACTCCTGTTTCTCCCCCTCTGTTTCCAGCCTCCTGTTTCTGCCCCTCTGTTTCCAGTCTCCTGTTTCTCACCCTCTGTTTCCAGAATCCTGTTTCTCCCCCTCTGTTTCCTGACTCCTGTTTCGGCCCCTCTGTTTCCAGACTCCTGTTTCTCCCCCTCTGTTTCCAGACTACTGTTTCTCCCCCTCTGTTTCCAGACTCCTGTTTCTCCCCCTCTGTTTCCAGACTCCTGTTTCTGCCCCTCTGTTTCCAGACTCCTGTTTCTCACCCTGTGTTTCCAGACTCCTGTTTCTCCCCCTCTGTTTCCAGACTCCTGTTTCTGCCCCTCTGTTTCCAGCCTTCTGTTTCTCCCCCTCTGTATCCAGACTCCTGTTTCTCCCCATGTTTCCAGACTCCTGTTTCTCCCCCTCTGTTTCCAGACTCCTGTTTCTGCCCCTCTGTTTCCAGCCTCCTGATTCTGCCCCTCTGTTTCCAGACTCCTGTTTCTTCACCCTCTGTTTCCAGACTCCTGTTTCTCCCCCTCTGTTTCCAGGGTCCTGTTTCTGCCCCTCTGTTTCCAGACTCCTGTTTCTGCCTCTCTGTTTCCAGACTCCTGTTTCTCCCCGTCTGTTTCCAGACTCCTGTTTCTGCCCCTCTGTTTCCAGGCTCCTGTTTCTGCCCCTCTGTTTCCAGACTTCTGTTTCTCCCCCTCTGTTTCCAGACTCCTGTTTCTGCCTCTCTGTTACCAGACTCCTGTTTCTGCCTCTCTGTTTCCAGACACCTGTTTCTCCCCCTCTGTTTCCAGACTCCTGCTTCTGCCCCTCTGTTTCCAGGCTCCTGTGTCTGCCCCTCTGTTTCCAGACTCCTGTTTCTGCTCCTCTGTTTCCAGCCTCCTGTTTCTCCCCCTCTGTTTCCAGACCCCATTTTCTCCCCCTCTGTTTCCCGCCTCCTGTTTCTGCCCTCAGTTTCCACCCTCCTGTTTCTCGCACTCTGTTTCCAGACTCCTATTTCTCCCCCCCTGTTTCCAGCCTCCTGCTTCTGCCCCTCTGTTTCCAGACTCCTGTTTCTCACCCTCTGTTTCCAGACTCCTGTTTCTCCCCCTCTGTTTCCAGACTCCTGTTTCTCCCCCTCTGTTTCCAGACTCCTGTTTCTCCCCCTCTGTTTCCAGACTCCTGTTTCTGCCCCTCTGTTTCCAGCCTCCTGATTCTGCCCCTCTGTTTCCAGACTCCTGTTTCTCACCCTCTGTATCCAGACTCCTGTTTCTCCCCCTCTGTTTCCAGACTCCTGCGTCTCCCCCTCTGCTTCCAGACTCCTGATTCTCACCCTCTGTTTCGAGACTCCTGTTTCTCCCCCTCTGTTTCCAGACTCCTGTTTCTCCCCCTCTGTTTCCAGACTCCTGTTTCTGCCCCTCTGTTTCCAGCCTTCTGTTTCTGCCCCTATGTTTCCAGACTCCTGTTTCTGCCCCTCTGTTTCCAGCCTCCTGTTTCTCCCCCTCTGTTTCCGGACTCCTGTTTCTCCCCCTCTGTTTCCTGCCCCTGTTTCTGCCCCTCAGTTTCCAACCTCCTGTTTCTCGCCCTCTGTTTCCAGACTCCTGTTTCTCCCCCTCTGTTTCCAGCCTCCTGTTTCTGCCACTCTGTTTCCAGTCTCCTGTTTCTCACCCTCTGTTTCCAGAATCCTGTTTCTCCCCCTCTGTTTCCAGACTCCTGTTTCGGCCCCTCTGTTTCCAGACTCCTGTTTCTCCCCCTCTGTTTCCAGACTCCTGTTTCTCCCCCTCTGTTTCCAGACTCCTGTTTCTCCCCCTCTGTTTCCAGACTCCTGTTTCTGCCCCTCTGTTTCCAGACTCCTGTTTCTCACCCTGTGTTTCCAGAATCCTGTTTCTCCCCCTCTGTTTCCAGACTCCTGTTTCTGCCCTTCTGTTTCCAGACTCCTGTTTCTGCCCCTCTGTTTCCAGCCTACTGATTCTGCCCCTCTGTTTCCAGACTCCTGTTTCTTCACCCTCTGTTTCCAGACTCCTGTTTCTCCCCCTCTGTTTCCAGACTCCTGTTTCTCCCCCTCTGCTTCCAGACTCCTGATTCTCACCCTCTGTTTCCAGACTCCTGTTTCTCCCCTCTGTTTCCAGACTCCTGTTTCTCCCCCTCTGTTTCCAGACTCCTGTTTCTGCCCCTCTGTTTCCAGGCTCCTGTTTCTGCCCCTCTGTTTCCAGACTCCTGTTTCTCCCCCTCTGTTTCCAGACTCCTGTTTCTCCCCCTCTGTTTCCAGCCTCCTGTTTCTGCCCCTCAGTTTCCAACCTGCTGTTTCTCGCCCTCTGTTTCCAGACTCCTGTTTCTGCCCCTCTGTTTCCAGACTCCTGTTTCTGCCCCTCTGTTTCCAGAATCCTGTTTCTCCCCCTCTGTTTCCAGACTCCTGTTTCTGCCCCTCTGTTTCCAGACTCCTGTTTCTGCCTCTCTGATTCCAGTCTCCTGTTTCTCCCCCTCTGTTTCCAGACTCCTGTTTCTGCCCCTCTGTTTCCAGGGTCCTGTTTCTGCCCCTCTGTTTCCAGACTCCTGTTTCTGCCCCTCTGTTTCCAGCCTCCTGTTTCTCCCCCTCTGTTTCCAGACTCCTGTTTCTCCCCCTCTGCTTCCAGCCTCCTGTTTCTCCCCCTCTGTTTCCAGACTCCTGTTTCTGGCCTCAGTTTCCAACCTCCTGTTTCTCGCCCTCTGTTTCCATACTCCTGTTTCTCCCCCTCTGTTTCCAGCCTCCTGCTTCTGCCTCCCTGTTTCCAGACTCCTGTTTCTCACCCTCTGTTTCCAGACTCCTGATTCTCCCCCTCTGTTTCCAGACTCCTGTATCTCCCCCTCTGTTTCCAGGCTCCTGTTTCTCCCCCTCTGTTTCCAGACTCCTGTTTCTGCCTTTCTGTTTCCAGACTCCTCTTTCACACCATCTGTTTCCAGACTCCTGTTTCTCCCCCTCTGTTTCCAGACTCCTGTTTCTGCCCCTCTGTTTCCAGACTCCCGTTTCTCACCCTGAGTTTCCAGACTCCTGTTTCTCCCCCTCTGTTTCCAGCCTCCTGTTTCTCACCCTCTGTTTCCAGCCTCCTGTTTCTTCCCCTCTGTTTTCAGACTCCTGTTTCTGCCCCTCTGTTTCCAGCCTACTGATTCTGCCCCTCTGTTTCCAGACTCCTGTTTCTCACCCTCTGTTTCCAGACTCCTGTTTCTCCCCCTCTGTTTCCAGACTCCTGTTTCTCCCGCTCTGCTTCCAGACTCCTGATTCTCACCCTCTGTATCCAGACTCCTGTTTCTCCCCATCTCTTTCCAGACTCCTGTTTCTCCCCCTCTGTTTCCAGACTCCTGATTCCGCCCCTCTGTTTCCAGGCTCCTGTTTCTGCCCCTCTGTTTCCAGACTCCTGTTTCTGCCCCTCTGTTTCCAGCCTCCTGTTTCTCCCCCTCTGTTTCCAGACTCCTGTTTCTCCGTCTCTGTTTCCAGCCTCCTGTTTCTGCCCCTCAGTTTCCAACCTCCTGTTTCTCGCCCTCTGTTTCCAGACTCCTGTTTCTCCCCCTCTGTTTCCAGACTCCTGTTTCTGCCCCTCTGTTTCCTGACTCCTGTTTCTGCCTCTCTGTTCCCAGACTCCTGTTACTCCCCCTCTGTTTCCAGACACCTGTTTCTGCCCCTCTGTGTCCAGGCTCCTGTTTCTGCCCCTCGGTTTCCAGACTCCTGTTTCTGCCCCTCTGTTTCCAGCCTACTGTTTCTCCCCCTCTGTTTCCAGACTCCTGTTTCTCCCTCTCTGTTTCCAGCCTCCTGTTTCTGCCCCTCAGTTTCCAACCTCCCGTTTCTCGCCCTCTGTTTCCAGACTCCTGTTTCTCCCCCTCTGTTTCCAGACTCCTGTTTCTGCCCCTCTGTTTCCTGACTCCTGTTTCTGCCTCTCTGTTCCCAGACTCCTGTTTCCCCCCACTCTGTTTCCAGACTCCTGTTTCTGCCCCTGTGTTTCCAGGCTCCTGTTTCTGCCCCTCGGTTTCCAGACTCCTGTTTCTGCCCCTCTGTTTCCAGCCTACTGTTTCTCCCCCTCTGTTTCCAGACTCCTGTTTCTCCCTCTCTGTTTCCAGCCTCTTGTTTCTGCCCCTCAGTTTCCAACCTCCTGTTTCTCGCCCTCTGTTTCCAGACTCCTGTTTCTCCCCCTCTGTTTCCAGACTCCTGTTTCTCCCCCTCTGTTTCCAGCCTCCTGTTTCTGCCCTTCTGTTTCCAGACTCCTGTTTCTCACCCTCTGTTTCCAGACTCCTGTTTCTCCCCCTCTGTTTCCAGACTCCTGTTTCTGCCCCTCTGTTTCCAGCCTTCTGTTTCTCCCCCTCTGTATCCAGACTCCTGTTTCTCCCCCTGTTTCCAGACTCCTGTTTCTCCCCCTCTGTTTCCAGACTCCTGTTTCTGCCCCTCTGTTTCCAGCCTCCTCATTCTGCCCCTCTGTTTCCAGACTCCTGTTTCTTCACCCTCTGTTTCCAGACTCCTGTTTCTCCCCCTCTGTTTCCAGACTCCTGTTTCTCCCCCTCTGTTTCCAGACTCCTGTTTCTGCCCCTCTGTATCCAGACTCCTGTTTCTCCCCCTCTGTTTCCAGACTCCTGTTTCTCGCCCTCTGTTTCCAGACTCCTGTTTCTCACAATCTGTTTCCAGACTCCTGTTTCTCCCCCTCTGTTTCCAGACTCCTGTTTCTGCCCCTCTGTTTCCAGACTCCTGTTTCTCCCCCTCTGTTTCCAGACTCCTGTTTCTCCCCCTCTGTTTCCAGGCTCCTGTTTCTGCCCCTCTGTTTCCAGACTTCTGTTTCTCCCCCTCTGTTTCCAGACTCCTGTTTCTCCCCCTCTGTTTCCAGCCTCCTGTTTCTGCCCCTCTGTTTCCAGACTCCTGCTTCTGCCCCTCTGTTTCCAGAATCCTGTTTCTGCCCCTCTGTTTCCAGACTCCTGTTTCTCCCCCTCTGTTTCCAGGGTCCTGTTTCTGCCCCTCTGTTTCCAGACTCCTGTTTCTGCCTCTCTGTTTCCAGACTCCTGTTTCTCCCCGTCTGTTTCCAGACTCCTGTTTCTGCCCCTCTGTTTCCAGGCTCCTGTTTCTGCCCCTCTGTTTCCAGACTTCTGTTTCTCCCCCTCTGTTTCCAGACTCCTGTTTCTGCCCCTCTGTTACCAGACTCCTGTTTCTGCCTCTCTGTTTCCAGACACCTGTTTCTCCCCCTCTGTTTCCAGACTCCTGCTTCTGCCCCTCTGTTTCCAGGCTCCTGTGTCTGCCCCTCTGTTTCCAGACTCCTGTTTCTGCCCCTCTGTTTCCACCCTCCTGTTTCTCGCACTCTGTTTCCAGACTCCTATTTCTCCCCCCCTGTTTCCAGCCTCCTGCTTCTGCCCCTCTGTTTCCAGACTCCTGTTTCTCACCCTCTGTTTCCAGACTCCTGTTTCTCCCCCTCTGTTTCCAGACTCCTGTTTCTCCCCCTCTGTTTCCAGACTCCTGTTTCTCTCCCTCTGTTTCCAGACTCCTGTTTCTGCCCCTCTGTTTCCAGCCTCCTGATTCTGCCCCTCTGTTTCCAGACTCCTGTTTCTCACCCTCTGTATCCAGACTCCTGCTTCTGCCCCTCTGTTTCCAGGCTCCTGTGTCTGCCCCTCTGTTTCCAGACTCCTGTTTCCGGCCTCAGTTTCCAACCTCCTGTTTCTCGCCCTCTGTTTCCATACTCCTGTTTCTCCCCCTCTGTTTCCAGCCTCCTGCTTCTGCCTCCCTGTTTCCAGACTCCTGTTTCTCACCCTCTGTTTCCAGACTCCTGATTCTCCCCCTCTGTTTCCAGACTCCTGTATCGCCCCCTCTGTTTCCAGGCTCCTGTTTCTCCCCCTCTGTTTCCAGACTCCTGTTTCTGCCCCTCTGTTTCCAGACTCCTCTTTCACACCATCTGTTTCCAGACTCCTGTTTCTCCCCCTCTGTTTCCAGACTCCTGTTTCTGCCCCTCTGTTTCCAGACTCCCGTTTCTCACCCTGAGTTTCCAGACTCCTGTTTCTCCCCCTCTGTTTCCAGCCTCCTGTTTCTCACCCTCTGTTTCCAGCCTCCTGTTTCTTCCCCTCTGTTTTCAGACTCCTGTTTCTGCCCCTCTGTTTCCAGCCTACTGATTCTGCCCCTCTGTTTCCAGACTCCTGTTTCTCACCCTCTGTTTCCAGACTCCTGTTTCTCCCCCTCTGTTTCCAGACTCCTGTTTCTCCCGCTCTGCTTCCAGACTCCTGATTCTCACCCTCTGTATCCAGACTCCTGTTTCTCCCCATCTCTTTCCAGACTCCTGTTTCTCCCCCTCTGTTTCCAGACTCCTGATTCCGCCCCTCTGTTTCCAGGCTCCTGTTTCTGCCCCTCTGTTTCCAGACTCCTGTTTCTGCCCCTCTGTTTCCAGCCTCCTGTTTCTCCCCCTCTGTTTCCAGACTCCTGTTTCTCCGTCTCTGTTTCCAGCCTCCTGTTTCTGCCCCTCAGTTTCCAACCTCCTGTTTCTCGCCCTCTGTTTCCAGACTCCTGTTTCTCCCCCTCTGTTTCCAGACTCCTGTTTCTGCCCCTCTGTTTCCTGACTCCTGTTTCTGCCTCTCTGTTCCCAGACTCCTGTTTCTCCCCCTCTGTTTCCAGACACCTGTTTCTGCCCCTCTGTGTCCAGGCTCCTGTTTCTGCCCCTCGGTTTCCAGACTCCTGTTTCTGCCCCTCTGTTTCCAGCCTACTGTTTCTCCCCCTCTGTTTCCAGACTCCTGTTTCTCCCTCTCTGTTTCCAGCCTCCTGTTTCTGCCCCTCAGTTTCCAACCTCCTGTTTCTCGCCCTCTGTTTCCAGACTCCTGTTTCTCCCCCTCTGTTTCCAGACTCCTGTTTCTGCCCCTCTGTTTCCTGACTCCTGTTTCTGCCTCTCTGTTCCCAGACTCCTGTTTCCCCCCACTCTGTTTCCAGACTCCTGTTTCTGCCCCTGTGTTTCCAGGCTCCTGTTTCTGCCCCTCGGTTTCCAGACTCCTGTTTCCGCCCCTCTGTTTCCAGCCTACTGTTTCTCCCCCTCTGTTTCCAGACTCCTGTTTCTCCCTCTCTGTTTCCAGCCTCTTGTTTCTGCCCCTCAGTTTCCAACCTCCTGTTTCTCGCCCTCTGTTTCCAGACTCCTGTTTCTCCCCCTCTGTTTCCAGACTCCTGTTTCTCCCCCTCTGTTTCCAGCCTCCTGTTTCTGCCCTTCTGTTTCCAGACTCCTGTTTCTCACCCTCTGTTTCCAGACTCCTGTTTCTCCCCCTCTGTTTCCAGACTCCTGTTTCTGCCCCTCTGTTTCCAGCCTTCTGTTTCTCCCCCTCTGTATCCAGACTCCTGTTTCTCCCCCTGTTTCCAGACTCCTGTTTCTCCCCCTCTGTTTCCAGACTCCTGTTTCTGCCCCTCTGTTTCCAGCCTCCTGATTCTGCCCCTCAGTTTCCAGACTCCTGTTTCTTCACCCTCTGTTTCCAGACTCCTGTTTCTCCCCCTCTGTTTCCAGACTCCTGTTTCTCCCCCTCTGTTTCCAGACTCCTGTTTCTGCCCCTCTGTATCCAGACTCCTGTTTCTCCCCCTCTGTTTCCAGACTCCTGTTTCTCGCCCTCTGTTTCCAGACTCCTGTTTCTCACAATCTGTTTCCAGACTCCTGTTTCTCCCCCTCTGTTTCCAGACTCCTGTTTCTGCCCCTCTGTTTCCAGACTCCTGTTTCTCCCCCTCTGTTTCCAGACTCCTGTTTCTCCCCCTCTGTTTCCAGGCTCCTGTTTCTGCCCCTCTGTTTCCAGACTTCTGTTTCTCCCCCTCTGTTTCCAGACTCCTGTTTCTCCCCCTCTGTTTCCAGCCTCCTGTTTCTGCCCCTCTGTTTCCAGACTCCTGCTTCTGCCCCTCTGTTTCCAGAATCCTGTTTCTGCCCCTCTGTTTCCAGACTCCTGTTTCTCCCCCTCTGTTTCCAGGGTCCTGTTTCTGCCCCTCTGTTTCCAGACTCCTGTTTCTGCCTCTCTGTTTCCAGACTCCTGTTTCTCCCCGTCTGTTTCCAGACTCCTGTTTCTGCCCCTCTGTTTCCAGACTCCTGTTTCTGCCCCTCTGTTTCCTGACTCCTGTTTCTGCCTCTCTGTTCCCAGACTCCTGTTTCCCCCCACTCTGTTTCCAGACTCCTGTTTCTGCCCCTGTGTTTCCAGGCTCCTGTTTCTGCCCCTCGGTTTCCAGACTCCTGTTTCTGCCCCTCTGTTTCCAGCCTACTGTTTCTCCCCCTCTGTTTCCAGACTCCTGTTTCTCCCTCTCTGTTTCCAGCCTCTTGTTTCTGCCCCTCAGTTTCCAACCTCCTGTTTCTCGCCCTCTGTTTCCAGACTCCTGTTTCTCCCCCTCTGTTTCCAGACTCCTGTTTCTCCCCCTCTGTTTCCAGCCTCCTGTTTCTGCCCTTCTGTTTCCAGACTCCTGTTTCTCACCCTCTGTTTCCAGACTCCTGTTTCTCCCCCTCTGTTTCCAGACTCCTGTTTCTGCCCCTCTGTTTCCAGCCTTCTGTTTCTCCCCCTCTGTATCCAGACTCCTGTTTCTCCCCCTGTTTCCAGACTCCTGTTTCTCCCCCTCTGTTTCCAGACTCCTGTTTCTGCCCCTCTGTTTCCAGCCTCCTGATTCTGCCCCTCTGTTTCCAGACTCCTGTTTCTTCACCCTCTGTTTCCAGACTCCTGTTTCTCCCCCTCTGTTTCCAGACTCCTGTTTCTCCCCCTCTGTTTCCAGACTCCTGTTTCTGCCCCTCTGTATCCAGACTCCTGTTTCTCCCCCTCTGTTTCCAGACTCCTGTTTCTCGCCCTCTGTTTCCAGACTCCTGTTTCTCACAATCTGTTTCCAGACTCCTGTTTCTCCCCCTCTGTTTCCAGACTCCTGTTTCTGCCCCTCTGTTTCCAGACTCCTGTTTCTCCCCCTCTGTTTCCAGACTCCTGTTTCTCCCCCTCTGTTTCCAGGCTCCTGTTTCTGCCCCTCTGTTTCCAGACTTCTGTTTCTCCCCCTCTGTTTCCAGACTCCTGTTTCTCCCCCTCTGTTTCCAGCCTCCTGTTTCTGCCCCTCTGTTTCCAGACTCCTGCTTCTGCCCCTCTGTTTCCAGAATCCTGTTTCTGCCCCTCTGTTTCCAGACTCCTGTTTCTCCCCCTCTGTTTCCAGGGTCCTGTTTCTGCCCCTCTGTTTCCAGACTCCTGTTTCTGCCTCTCTGTTTCCAGACTCCTGTTTCTCCCCGTATGTTTCCAGACTCCTGTTTCTGCCCCTCTGTTTCCAGGCTCCTGTTCTGCCCCTCTGTTTCCAGACTTCTGTTTCTCCCCCTCTGTTTCCAGACTCCTGTTTCTGCCCCTCTGTTACCAGACTCCTGTTTCTGCCTCTCTGTTTCCAGACACCTGTTTCTCCCCCTCTGTTTCCAGACTCCTGCTTCTGCCCCTCTGTTTCCAGGCTCCTGTGTCTGCCCCTCTGTTTCCAGACTCCTGTTTCTGCCCCTCTGCTTCCACCCTCCTGTTTCTCGCACTCTGTTTCCAGACTCCTATTTCTCCCCCCCTGTTTCCAGCCTCCTGCTTCTGCCCCTCTGTTTCCAGACTCCTGTTTCTCACCCTCTGTTTCCAGACTCCTGTTTCTCCCCCTCTGTTTCCAGACTCCTGTTTCTCCCCCTCTGTTTCCAGACTCCTGTTTCTCCCCCTCTGTTTCCAGACTCCTGTTTCTGCCCCTCTGTTTCCAGCCTCCTGATTCTGCCCCTCTGTTTCCAGACTCCTGTTTCTCACCCTCTGTATCCAGACTCCTGCTTCTGCCCCTCTGTTTCCAGGCTCCTGTGTCTGCCCCTCTGTTTCCAGACTCCTGTTTCCGGCCTCAGTTTCCAACCTCCTGTTTCTCGCCCTCTGTTTCCATACTCCTGTTTCTCCCCCTCTGTTTCCAGCCTCCTGCTTCTGCCTCCCTGTTTCCAGACTCCTGTTTCTCACCCTCTGTTTCCAGACTCCTGATTCTCCCCCTCTGTTTCCAGACTCCTGTATCGCCCCCTCTGTTTCCAGGCTCCTGTTTCTCCCCCTCTGTTTCCAGACTCCTGTTACTGCCCCTCTGTTTCCAGACTCCTCTTTCACACCATCTGTTTCCAGACTCCTGTTTCTCCCCCTCTGTTTCCAGACTCCTGTTTCTGCCCCTCTGTTTCCAGACTCCCGTTTCTCACCCTGAGTTTCCAGACTCCTGTTTCTCCCCCTCTGTTTCCAGCCTCCTGTTTCTCACCCTCTGTTTCCAGCCTCCTGTTTCTTCCCCTCTGTTTTCAGACTCCTGTTTCTGCCCCTCTGTTTCCAGCCTACTGATTCTGCCCCTCTGTTTCCAGACTCCTGTTTCTCACCCTCTGTTTCCAGACTCCTGTTTCTCCCCCTCTGTTTCCAGACTCCTGTTTCTCCCGCTCTGCTTCCAGACTCCTGATTCTCACCCTCTGTATCCAGACTCCTGTTTCTCCCCATCTCTTTCCAGACTCCTGTTTCTCCCCCACTGTTTCCAGACTCCTGATTCCGCCCCTCTGTTTCCAGGCTCCTGTTTCTGCCCCTCTGTTTCCAGACTCCTGTTTCTGCCCCTCTGTTTCCAGCCTCCTGTTTCTCCCCCTCTGTTTCCAGACTCCTGTTTCTCCGTCTCTGTTTCCAGCCTCCTGTTTCTGCCCCTCAGTTTCCAACCTCCTGTTTCTCGCCCTCTGTTTCCAGACTCCTGTTTCTCCCCCTCTGTTTCCAGACTCCTGTTTCTGCCCCTCTGTTTCCTGACTCCTGTTTCTGCCTCTCTGTTCCCAGACTCCTGTTTCTCCCCCTCTGTTTCCAGACACCTGTTTCTGCCCCTCTGTGTCCAGGCTCCTGTTTCTGCCCCTCGGTTTCCAGACTCCTGTTTCTGCCCCTCTGTTTCCAGCCTACTGTTTCTCCCCCTCTGTTTCCAGACTCCTGTTTCTCCCTCTCTGTTTCCAGCCTCCTGTTTCAGCCCCTCAGTTTCCAACCTCCTGTTTCTCGCCCTCTGTTTCCAGACTCCTGTTTCTCCCCCTCTGTTTCCAGACTCCTGTTTCTGCCCCTCTGTTTCCTGACTCCTGTTTCTGCCTCTCTGTTCCCAGACTCCTGTTTCCCCCCACTCTGTTTCCAGACTCCTGTTTCTGCCCCTGTGTTTCCAGGCTCCTGTTTCTGCCCCTCGGTTTCCAGACTCCTGTTTCCGCCCCTCTGTTTCCAGCCTACTGTTTCTCCCCCTCTGTTTCCAGACTCCTGTTTCTCCCTCTCTGTTTCCAGCCTCTTGTTTCTGCCCCTCAGTTTCCAACCTCCTGTTTCTCGCCCTCTGTTTCCAGACTCCTGTTTCTCCCCCTCTGTTTCCAGACTCCTGTTTCTCCCCCTCTGTTTCCAGCCTCCTGTTTCTGCCCTTCTGTTTCCAGACTCCTGTTTCTCACCCTCTGTTTCCAGACTCCTGTTTCTCCCCCTCTGTTTCCAGACTCCTGTTTCTGCCCCTCTGTTTCCAGCCTTCTGTTTCTCCCCCTCTGTATCCAGACTCCTGTTTCTCCCCCTGTTTCCAGACTCCTGTTTCTCCCCCTCTGTTTCCAGACTCCTGTTTCTGCCCCTCTGTTTCCAGCCTCCTGATTCTGCCCCTCAGTTTCCAGACTCCTGTTTCTTCACCCTCTGTTTCCAGACTCCTGTTTCTCCCCCTCTGTTTCCAGACTCCTGTTTCTCCCCCTCTGTTTCCAGACTCCTGTTTCTGCCCCTCTGTATCCAGACTCCTGTTTCTCCCCCTCTGTTTCCAGACTCCTGTTTCTCGCCCTCTGTTTCCAGACTCCTGTTTCTCACAATCTGTTTCCAGACTCCTGTTTCTCCCCCTCTGTTTCCAGACTCCTGTTTCTGCCCCTCTGTTTCCAGACTCCTGTTTCTCCCCCTCTGTTTCCAGACTCCTGTTTCTCCCCCTCTGTTTCCAGGCTCCTGTTTCTGCCCCTCTGTTTCCAGACTTCTGTTTCTCCCCCTCTGTTTCCAGACTCCTGTTTCTCCCCCACTGTTTCCAGCCTCCTGTTTCTGCCCCTCTGTTTCCAGACTCCTGCTTCTGCCCCTCTGTTTCCAGAATCCTGTTTCTGCCCCTCTGTTTCCAGACTCCTGTTTCTCCCCCTCTGTTTCCAGGGTCCTGTTTCTGCCCCTCTGTTTCCAGACTCCTGTTTCTGCCTCTCTGTTTCCAGACTCCTGTTTCTCCCCGTCTGTTTCCAGACTCCTGTTTCTGCCCCTCTGTTTCCAGGCTCCTGTTTCTGCCCCTCTGTTTCCAGACTTCTGTTTCTCCCCCTCTGTTTCCAGACTCCTGTTTCTGCCCCTCTGTTACCAGACTCCTGTTTCTGCCTCTCTGTTTCCAGACACCTGTTTCTCCCCCTCTGTTTCCAGACTCCTGCTTCTGCCCCTCTGTTTCCAGGCTCCTGTGTCTGCCCCTCTGTTTCCAGACTCCTGTTTCTGCCCCTCTGTTTCCACCCTCCTGTTTCTCGCACTCTGTTTCCAGACTCCTATTTCTCCCCCCCTGTTTCCAGCCTCCTGCTTCTGCCCCTCTGTTTCCAGACTCCTGTTTCTCACCCTCTGTTTCCAGACTCCTGTTTCTCCCCCTCTGTTTCCAGACTCCTGTTTCTCCCCCTCTGTTTCCAGACTCCTGTTTCTCCCCCTCTGTTTCCAGACTCCTGTTTCTGCCCCTCTGTTTCCAGCCTCCTGATTCTGCCCCTCTGTTTCCAGACTCCTGTTTCTCACCCTCTGTATCCAGACTCCTGTTTCTCCCCCTCTGTTTCCAGACTCCTGCGTCTCCCCCTCTGCTTCCAGACTCCTGATTCTCACCCTCTGTTTCCAGACTCCTGTTTCTCCCCCTCTGTTTCCAGACTCCTGTTTCTCCCCCTCTGTTTCCAGACTCCTGTTTCTGCCCCTCTGTTTCCAGCCTTCTGTTTCTGCCCCTCTCTTTCCAGACTCCTGTTTCTGCCCCTCTGTTTGCAGCCTCCTGTTTCTCCCCCTCTGTTTCCAGACTCCTGTTTCTCCCCCTCTGTTTCCAGCCCCTGTTTCTGCCCCTCAGTTTCCAACCTCCTGTTTCTCGCCCTCTGTTTCCAGACTCCTGTTTCTCCCCCTCTGTTTCCAGCCTCCTGTTTCTGCCCCTCTGTTTCCAGTCTCCTGTTTCTCACCCTCTGTTTCCAGAATCCTGTTTCTCCCCCTCTGTTTCCAGACTCCTGTTTCGGCCCCTCTGTTTCCAGACTCCTGTTTCTCCCCCTCTGTTTCCAGACTCCTGTTTCTCCCCCTCTGTTTCCAGACTCCTGTTTCTCCCCCTCTGTTTCCAGACTCCTGTTTCTGCCCCTCTGTTTCCAGACTCCTGTTTCTCACCCTGTGTTTCCAGACTCCTGTTTCTCCCCCTCTGTTTCCAGACTCCTGTTTCTGCCCCTCTGTTTCCAGACTCCTGTTTCTGCCCCTCTGTTTCCAGCCTACTGATTCTGCCCCTCTGTTTCCAGACTCCTGTTTCTTCACCCTCTGTTTCCAGACTCCTGTTTCTCCCCCTCTGTTTCCAGACTCCTGTTTCTCCCCCTCTGCTTCCAGTCTCCTGATTCTCACCCTCTGTTTCCAGACTCCTGTTTCTCCCCCTCTGTTTCCAGACTCCTGTTTCTGCCCCTCTGTTTCCAGGCTCCTGTTTCTGCCCCTCTGTTTCCAGACTCCTGTTTCTCCCCCTCTGTTTCCAGACTCCTGTTTCTCCCCCTCTGTTTCCAGCCTCCTGTTTCTGCCCCTCAGTTTCCAACCTCCTGTTTCTCGCCCTCTGTTTCCAGACTCCTGTTTCTGCCCCTCTGTTTCCAGACTCCTGTTTCTGCCCCTCTGTTTCCAGACTCCTGTTTCTCCCCCTCTGTTTCCAGACTCCTGTTTCTGCCACTCTGTTTCCAGACTCCTGTTTCTGCCTCTCTGATTCCAGACTCCTGTTTCTCCCACTCTGTTTCCAGACTCCTGTTTCTGCCCCTCTGTTTCCAGGCTCCTGTTTCTGCCCCTCTGTTTCCAGACTCCTGTTTCTGCCCCTCTGTTTCCAGCCTCCTGTTTCTCCCCCTCTGTTTCCAGACTCCTGTTTCTCCCCCTCTGCTTCCAGCCTCCTGTTTCTCCCCCTCTGTTTCCAGACTCCTGTTTCTGCCCTCAGTTTCCAACCTCCTGTTTCTCGCCCTCTGTTTCCATACTCCTGTTTCTCCCCCTCTGTTTCCAGCCTCCTGCTTCTGCCTCCCTGTTTCCAGACTCCTGTTTCTCACCCTCTGTTTCCAGACTCCTGATTCTCCCCCTCTGTTTCCAGACTCCTGTATCGCCCCCTCTGTTTCCAGGCTCCTGTTTCTCCCCCTCTGTTTCCAGACTCCTGTTTCTGCCCCTCTGTTTCCAGACTCCTCTTTCACACCATCTGTTTCCAGTCTCCTGTTTCTCCCCCTCTGTTTCCAGACTCCTGTTTCTGCCCCTCTGTTTCCAGACTCCCGTTTCTCACCCTGAGTTTCCAGACTCCTGTTTCTCCCCCTCTGTTTCCAGCCTCCTGTTTCTCACCCTCTGTTTCCAGCCTCCTGTTTCTTCCCCTCTGTTTTCAGACTCCTGTTTCTGCCCCTCTGTTTCCAGCCTACTGATTCTGCCCCTCTGTTTCCAGACTCCTGTTTCTCACCCTCTGTTTCCAGACTCCTGTTTCTCCCCCTCTGTTTCCAGACTCCTGTTTCTCCCGCTCTGCTTCCAGACTCCTGATTCTCACCCTCTGTATCCAGACTCCTGTTTCTCCCCATCTCTTTCCAGACTCCTGTTTCTCCCCCTCTGTTTCCAGACTCCTGATTCCGCCCCTCTGTTTCCAGGCTCCTGTTTCTGCCCCTCTGTTTCCAGACTCCTGTTTCTGCCCCTCTGTTTCCAGCCTCCTGTTTCTCCCCCTCTGTTTCCAGACTCCTGTTTCTCCGTCTCTGTTTCCAGCCTCCTGTTTCTGCCCCTCAGTTTCCAACCTCCTGTTTCTCGCCCTCTGTTTCCAGACTCCTGTTTCTCCCCCTCTGTTTCCAGACTCCTGTTTCTGCCCCTCTGTTTCCTGACTCCTGTTTCTGCCTCTCTGTTCCCAGACTCCTGTTTCTCCCCCTCTGTTTCCAGACACCTGTTTCTGCCCCTCTGTGTCCAGGCTCCTGTTTCTGCCCCTCGGTTTCCAGACTCCTGTTTCTGCCCCTCTGTTTCCAGCCTACTGTTTCTCCCCCTCTGTTTCCAGACTCCTGTTTCTCCCTCTCTGTTTCCAGCCTCCTGTTTCTGCCCCTCAGTTTCCAACCTCCTGTTTCTCGCCCTCTGTTTCCAGACTCCTGTTTCTCCCCCTCTGTTTCCAGACTCCTGTTTCTGCCCCTCTGTTTCCTGACTCCTGTTTCTGCCTCTCTGTTCCCAGACTCCTGTTTCCCCCCACTCTGTTTCCAGACTCCTGTTTCTGCCCCTGTGTTTCCAGGCTCCTGTTTCTGCCCCTCGGTTTCCAGACTCCTGTTTCTGCCCCTCTGTTTCCAGCCTACTGTTTCTCCCCCTCTGTATCCAGACTCCTGTTTCTCCCTCTCTGTTTCCAGCCTCTTGTTTCTGCCCCTCAGTTTCCAACCTCCTGTTTCTCGCCCTCTGTTTCCAGACTCCTGTTTCTCCCCCTCTGTTTCCAGACTCCTGTTTCTCCCCCTCTGTTTCCAGCCTCCTGTTTCTGCCCTTCTGTTTCCAGACTCCTGTTTCTCACCCTCTGTTTCCAGACTCCTGTTTCTCCCCCTCTGTTTCCAGACTCCTGTTTCTGCCCCTCTGTTTCCAGACTTCTGTTTCTCCCCCTCTGTTTCCAGACTCCTGTTCCTCCCCCTCTGTTTCCAGACTCCTGTTTCTCCCCCTCTGTTTCCAGACTCCTGTTTCTCCCCCTCTGTTTCCAGACTCCTGTTTCTCACCATCTGTTTCCAGACTCCTGTTTCTCCCCCTCTGTTTACAGACTCCTGTTTCTGCCCCTCTGTTTCCAGACTCCTGTTTCTCACCCTGAGTTTCCAGACTCCTGTTTCTCCCCCTCTGTTTCCAGACTCCTGTTTCTCACCCTCTGTTCCCAGCCTCCTGTTTCTTCCCCTCTGTTTCCAGACTCCTGTTTCTGCCCCTCTGTTTCCAGCGTCCTGATTCTGCCCCTCTGTTTCCAGACTCCTGTTTCTCACCCTCTGTTTCCAGACTCCTGTTCCTCCCCCTCTGTTTCCTGACTCCTGTTTCTCCCCCTCTGCTTCCAAACTCCTGATTCTCACCCTCTGTTTCCAGACTCCTGTTTCTCCCCCTCTGTTTCCAGACTCCTGTTTCTCCCCCTCTGTTTCCAGACTCCTGTTTATGCCCCTCTGTTTCCAGCCTCCTGATTCTCCCCCTCTGTTTCCAGACTCCTGTTTCTGCCCCTCTGTTTCCAGCCTCCTGTTTCTCCCCCTCTGGTTCCAGACTCCTGGTTCTCCTCCTCTGTTTCCAGCCTCCTGTTTCTGCCCCACAGTTTCCAACCTCCTGTTTCTCACCCTCTGTTTCCAGACTCCTGTATCTCCCCCTCTGTTTCCAGCCTCCTGTTTCTGCCCCTCTGTTTCCAGACTCCCGTTTCTCACCCTCTGTTTCCAGACTCCTGTTTCTCCCCCTCTGTTTCCAGACTCCTGTTGCTGCCCCTCTGTTTCCAGAATCCTGTTTCTCCCCCTCTGTTTCCAGACTCCTGTTTCTCGCCCTCTGTTTCCAGACTCCTGTTTCTCACAATCTGTTTCCAGACTCCTGTTTCTCCCCCTCTGTTTCCAGACTCCTGTTTCTGCCCCTCTGTTTCCAGACTCCTGTTTCTCCCCCTCTGTTTCCAGATTCCTGTTTCGGCCCCTCTGTTTCCAGGCTCCTGTTTCTGCCCCTCTGTTTCCAGACTCCTGTTTCTGCCCCTCTGTTTCCAGCCTCCTGTTTCACCCCCTCTCTTTCCAGACTCCTGTTTCTCCCCCTCTGTTTGCAGCCTCCTGTTTCTGCCCCTCAGTTTCCAAACTCCTGTTTCTCGCACTCTGTTTCCAGACTCCTGTTTCTCCCCCTCTGTTTCCAGCCTCCTGTTTCTGCCCCTCTGTTTCCAGACTCCTGTTTCTCACCCTCTGTTTCCAGACTCCTGTTTCTCCCCCTCTGTTTCCAGACTCCTGTTTCTGCCCCTCTGTTTCCAGACTTCTGTTTCTCCCCCTCTGTTTCCAGACTCCTGTTTCTCCCCCTCTGTATCCAGACTCCTGTTTCTCCCCCTCTGTTTCCAGACTCCTGTTTCTGCACCTCTGTTTCCAGCCTCCTGATTCTGCCCCTCTGTTTCCAGACTCCTGTTTCTCACCCTCTGTTTCCAGACTCCTGTTTCTCCCCATCTGTTACCAGACTCCTGTTTCTCCCCCTCTGCTTCCAGACTCCTGATTCTCACCCTCTGTTTCCAGACTCCTGTTTCTCCCCTTCTGTTTCCAGACTCCTGTTTCTCCCCCTCTGTTTCCAGACTCCTGTTTCTGCCCCTCTGTTTCCAGCCTCCTGTTTCTCCCCCTCTGTTTCCAGACTCCTGTTTCTCCCCCTCTGTTTCCAGCCTCCTGTTTCTCCCCCTCTGTTTCCAGACTCCTGTTTCTCCCCCTCTGTTTCCAGACTCCTGTTTCTGCCCACAGTTTCCAACCTCCTGTTTCTCGCCCTCTGTTTCCATACTCCTGTTTCTCCCCCTCTGTTTCCAGCCTCCTGTTTCTGCCCCCCTGTTTCCAGACTCCTGTTTCTCACCCTCTGTTTCCAGACTCCTGTTTCTCCCCCCCTGTTTCCAGACTCCTGTTTCTGCCCCTCTGTTTCCAGACTCCTGTTTCTCCCCCTCTGTTTCCAGACTACTGTTTCTCCCCCTCTGTTTCCAGACTCCTGTTTCTCCCCCTCTGTTTCCAGACTCCTGTTTCTGCCCCTCTGTTTCCAGACTCCTGTTTCTCCCCCTCTGTTTCCAGACTCCTGTTTCTGCCCCTCTGTTTCCAGACTCCTGTTTCTCACCCTGAGTTTCCAGCCTCCTGATTCTCCCCCTCTGTTTCCAGCCTCCTGTTTCTCACCCTCTGTTTCCAGCCTCCTGTTTCTTCCTCTCTGTTTTCAGACTCCTGTTTCTGCCCCTCTGTTTCCAGCCTACTGATTCTGCCCCTCTGTTTCCAGACTCCTGTTTCTCACCCTCTGTTTCCAGACTCCTGTTTCTCCCCCTCTGTTTCCAGACTCCTGTTTCTCCCCCTCTGCTTCCAGACTCCTGATTCTCACCCTCTGTTTCCAGACTCCTGTTTCTCCCCCTCTCTTTCCAGACTCCTGTTTCTCCCCCTCTGTTTCCAGACTCGTGATTCCGCCCCTCTGTTTCCAGGCTCCTGTTTCTGCCCCTCTGTTTCCAGACTCCTGTTTCTGCCCCTCTGTTTCCAGCCTCCTGTTTCTCCCCCTCTGTTTCCAGACTCCTGTTTCTCCCTCTCTGTTTCCAGCCTCCTGTTTCTGCCCCTCAGTTTCCAACCTCCTGTTTCTCGCCCTCTGTTTCCAGACTCCTGTTTCTCCCCCTCTGTTTCCAGACTCCTGTTTCTGCCCCTCTGTTTCCTGACTCCTGTTTCTGCCTCTCTGTTCCCAGACTCCTGGTTCTCCCCCTCTGTTTCCAGACTCCTGTTTCTGCCCCTCTGTTCCCAGGCTCCTGTTTCTGCCCCTCGGTTTCCAGACTCCTGATTCTGCCCCTCTGTTTCCAGCCTACTGTTTCTCCCCCTCTGTTTCCAGAATCCTGTTTCTCCCTCTCTGTTTCCAGCCTCCTGTTTCTGCCCCTCAGTTTCCAACCTCCTGTTTCTCGCCCTCTGTTTCCAGACTCCTGTTTCTCCCCCACTGTTTCCAGACTCCTGTTTCTGCCCCTCTGTTTCCTGACTCCTGTTTCTGCCTCTCTGTTCCCAGACTCCTGTTTCCCCCCCCTCTGTTTCCAGACTCCTGTTTCTGCCCCTGTGTTTCCAGGCTCCTGTTTCTGCCCCTCGGTTTCCAGACTCCTGTTTCTGCCCCTCTGTTTCCAGCCTACTGTTTCTCCCCCTCTGTTTCCAGACTCCTGTTTCTCCCTCTCTGTTTCCAGCCTCTTGTGTCTGCCCCTCAGTTTCCAACCTCCTGTTTCTCGCCCTCTGTTTCCAGACTCCTGTTTCTCCCCCTCTGTTTCCAGACTCCTGTTTCTCCCCCTCTGTTTCCAGCTTCCTGTTTCTGCCCTTCTGTTTCCTGACTCCTGTTTCTCACCCTCTGTTTCCAGACTCCTGTTTCTCCCCCTCTGTTTCCAGACTCCTGTTTCTGCCCCTCTGTTTCCAGACTTCTGTTTCTCCCCCTCTGTTTCCAGACTCCTGTTTCTCCCCCTCTGTTTCCAGACTCCTGTTTCTCCCCCTCTGTTTCCAGACTCCTGTTTCTGCCCCTCTGTTTCCAGACTCCTGTTTCTCACCATCTGTTTCCAGACTCCTGTTTCTCCCCCTCTGTTTACAGACTCCTGTTTCTGCCCCTCTGTTTCCAGACTCCTGTTTCTCACCCTGAGTTTCCAGACTCCTGTTTCTCCCCCTCTGTTTCCAGACTCCTGTTTCTCACCCTCTGTTCCCAGCCTCCTGTTTCTTCCCC
The DNA here is from genome assembly GCF_965287045.1 of Carcharhinus amblyrhynchos. Taxonomy (NCBI): domain Eukaryota; kingdom Metazoa; phylum Chordata; class Chondrichthyes; order Carcharhiniformes; family Carcharhinidae; genus Carcharhinus; species Carcharhinus amblyrhynchos. The sequence goes on from NW_027650123.1 coordinate 44,357, forward strand.
TCTGTTTCCAGACTCCTGTTTCTGCCCCTCTGTTTCCAGCGTCCTGATTCTGCCCCTCTGTTTCCAGACTCCTGTTTCTCACCCTCTGTTTCCAGACTCCTGTTCCTCCCCCTCTGTTTCCTGACTCCTGTTTCTCCCCCTCTGCTTCCAGACTCCTGATTCTCACCCTCTGTTTCCTGACTCCGGTTTCTCCCCCTCTGTTTCCAGACTCCTGTTTCTCCCCCTCTGTTTCCAGACTCCTGTTTCTGCCCCTCTGTTTCCAGGCTCCTGTTTCTGCCCCTCTGTTTCCAGACTCCTGTTTCTGCCCCTCTGTTTCCAACCTCCTGTTTCTCCCCCTCTGGTTCCAGACTCCTGTTTCTCCTCCTCTGTTTCCAGCCTCCTGTTTCTGCCCCACAGTTTCCAACCTCCTGTTTCTCACCCTCTGTTTCCAGACTCCTGTTTCTCCCCCTCTGTTTCCAGCCTCCTGTTTCTGCCCCTCTGTTTCCAGACTCCCGTTTCTCACCCTCTGTTTCCAGACTCCTGTTTCTCCCCCTCTGTTTCCAGACTCCTGTTTCTGCCCCTCTGTTTCCAGACTCCTGTTTCTCCCCCTCTGTTTCCAGACTCCTGTTTCTCGCCCTCTGTTTCCAGACTCCTGTTTCTCACAATCTGTTTCCAGACTCCTGTTTCTCCCCCTCTGTTTCCAGACTCCTGTTTCTGCCCCTCTGTTTCCAGACTCCTGTTTCTCATCCTGAGTTTCCAGACTCCTGTTTCTCCCCCTCTGTTTCCAGCCTCCTGTTTCTCCCCCTCTGTTTCCAGGTTCCTGTTTCTGCCCCTCTGTTTCCAGACTCCTGTTTCTGCCTCTCTGTTTCCAGACTCCTGTTTCTCCCCCTCTGTTTCCAGATTCCTGTTTCTGCCCCTCTGTTTCCAGGCTCCTGTTTCTGCCCCTCTGTTTCCAGACTCCTGTTTCTGCCCCGCTGTTTCCAGCCTCCTGTTTCTCCCCCTCTCTTTCCAGACTCCTGTTTCTCCCCCTCTGTTTCCAGCCTCCTGTTTCTGCCCCTCAGTTTCCAAACGCCTATTTCTCGCACTCTGTTTCCAGACTCCTGTTTCTCCCCCTCTGTTTCCAGCCTCCTGTTTCTGCCCCTCTGTTTCCAGACTCCTGTTTCTCACCCTCTGTTTCCAGACTCCTGTTTCTCCCCCTCTGTTTCCAGACTCCTGATTCTGCCCCTCTGTTTCCAGACTTCTGTTTCTCCCCCTCTGTTTCCAGACTCCTGTTTTTCCCCCTCTGTTTCCAGACTCCTGTTTCTCCCCCTCTGTTTCCAGACTCCTGTTTCTGCCCCTCTGTTTCCAGCCTCCTGATTCTGCCCCTCTGTTTCCAGACTCCTGTTTCTCACCCTCTGTTTCCAGACTCCTGTTTCTCCCCCTCTGTTTCCAGACTCCGGTTTCTCCCCCTCTGCTTCCAGACTCCTGATTCTCACCCTCTGTTTCCAGACTCCTGTTTCTCCCCCTCTGTTTCCAGACTCCTGTTTCTCCACCTCTGTTTCCAAACTCCTGTTTCTGCCCCTCTGTTTCCAGGCTCCTGTTTCTGCCCATCTGTTTCCAGACTCCTGTTTCTGCCCCTATGTTTCCAGCATCCTGTTTCTCCCCCTCTGTTTCCAGCCTCCTGTTTCTGCCCCTCAGTTTCCAACCTCCTGTTTCTCGCCCTCTGTTTCCAGACTCCTGTTTCTCCCCCTCTGTTTCCAGCCTCCTGTTTCTGCCCCTCTGTTTCCAGACTCCTGTTTCTCCCCCTCTGTTTCCAGACTCCTGTTTCTCCCCCTCTGTTTCCAGACTCCTGTTTCTGCCCCTCTGTTTCCAGACTCCTGTTTCTCACCCTCTGTTTCCAGACTCCTGTTTCTCCCCCTTTGTTTCCAGACTCCTGTTTCTGCCCCTCTGTTTCCAGACTTCTGTTTCTCCCCCTCTGTTTCCAGACTCCTGTTTCTCCCCCTCTGTTTCCAGACTCCTGTTTCTCCCCCTCTGTTTCCAGACTCCTGTTTCTGCCCCTCTGTTTCCAGCCTCCTGATTCTGCCCCTCTGTTTCCAGACTCCTGTTTCTCACCCTCTGTTTCCAGACTCCTGTTTCTCCCCCTCTGTTTCCAGACTCCTGTTTCTCCCCCTCTGCTTCCAGACTCCTGATTCTCACTCACTGTTTCCAGGCTCCTCTTTCTCCCCCTCTGTTTCCAGACTCCTGTTTCTCCCCCTCTGTTTCCAGACTCCTGTTTCTGCCCCTCTGTTTCTAGGCTCCTGTTTCTGCCCCTCTGTTTCCAGACTCCTGTTTCTCCCCCTCTGTTTCCAGACTCCTGTTTCTCCCCCACTGTTTCCAGCCTCCTGTTTCTGCCCCTCAGTTTCCAACCTCCTGTTTCTCGCCCTCTGTTTCCAGACTCCTGTTTCTCCCCCTCTGTTTCCAGACTGCTGTTTCTGCCCCTCTGTTTCCATACTCCTCTTTCTGCCCTCTGTTTCCAGACTCCTGTTTCTGCCCCTCTGTTTCCAGTCTCCTGTTTCTCCCCCTCTGTTTCCAGACTCCTGTTTCTGCCCCTCTGTTTCCAGACACCTGTTTCTGCCTCTCTGTTTCCAGACTCCTGTTTCTCCCCCTCTGTTTCCAGACTCCTGTTTCTGCCCCTCTGTTTCCAGGCTCCTGTTTCTGCCCCTCCGTTTCCAGACTCCTGTTTCTGCCCCTCTGTTTCCAGCCTCCTGTTTCTCCCCCTCTGTTTCCAGACTCCTGTTTCTCCCCCTCTGTTTCCAGCCTCCTGTTTCTGCCCCTCAGTTTCCAACCTCCTGTTTCTCGCCCTCTGTTTCCAGACTCCTGTTTCTCCCCCTCTGTTTCCAGCCTCCTGTTTCTGCCCCTCTGTTTCCAGACTCCTGTTTCTCACCCTCTGTTTCCAGACTCCTGTTTCTCCCCCTCTGTTTCCAGACTCCTGTTTCTGCCCCTCTGTTTCCAGACTTCTGTTTCTCCCCCTCTGTTTCCAGACTCCTGTTTCTCCCCCTCTGTTTCCAGACTCCTGTTTCTGCCCCTCTGTTTCCAGACTCCTGTTTCTCACCCTCTGTTTCCAGACTCCTGTTTCTCCCCCTCTGTTTCCAGACTCCTGATTCTGCCCCTCTGTTTCCAGACTTCTGTTTCTCCCCCTCTGTTTCCAGACCCCTGTTTCTCCCCCTCTGTTTCCAGACTCCTGTTTCTCCCCCTCTGTTTCCAGACTCCTGTTTCTGCCCCTCTGTTTCCAGCCTCCTGATCCTGCCCCTCTGTTTCCAGACTCCTGTTTCTCACCCTCTGTTTCCAGACTCCTGTTTCTCCCCCTCTGTTTCCAGACTCCTGTTTCTCCCCCTCTGCTTCCAGACTCCTGATTCTGACCCTCTGTTTCCAGACTCCTGTTTCTCCCCCTCTGTTTCCAGACTCCTGTTTCTCCCCCTCTGTTTTCAAACTCCTGTTTCTGCCCCTCTGTTTCCAGGCTCCTGTTTCTGCCCATCTGTTTCCAGACTCCTGTTTCTGCCCATCTGTTTCCAGACTCCTGTTTCTGCCCCTATGTTTCCAGACTCCTGTTTCTCCCCCTCTGTTTCCAGCCTCCTATTTCTGCCCCTCTGTTTCCAGACTCCTGTTTCTCCCCCTCTGTTTCCAGACTCCTGTTTCTCCACCTCTGTTTCCAGACTCCTGTTTCTGCCCCTCTGTTTCCAGACTCCTGTTTCTCACCCTCTGTTTCCAGACTCCTGTTTCACCCCCTTTGTTTCCAGACTCCTGTTTCTGCCCCTCTGTTTCCAGACTTCTGTTTCTCCCCCTCTGTTTCCAGACTCCTGTTTCTCCCCCTCTGTTTCCAGACTCCTGTTTCTCCCCCTCTTTTTACAGACTCCTGTTTCTGCCCATCTGTTTCCAGCCTCCTGATTCTGCCCCTCTGTTTCCAGACTCCTGTTTCTCACCCTCTGTTTCCAGACTCCTGTTTCTCCCCCTCTGTTTCCAGACTCCTGTTTCTCCCCCTCTGCTTCCAGACTCCTGATTCTCACCCACTGTTTCCAGGCTCCTGTTTCTCCCCCTCTGTTTCCAGACTCCTGTTTCTCCCCCTCTGTTTCCAGACTCCTGTTTCTGCCCCTCTGTTTCCAGGCTCCTGTTTCTGCCCCTCTGTTTCCAGACTCCTGTTTCTCCCCCTCTGTTTCCAGACTCCTGTTTCTCCCCCACTGTTTCCAGCCTCCTGTTTCTGCCCCTCACTTTCCAACCTCCTGTTTCTCGCCCTCTGTTTCCAGACTCCTGTTTCTCCCCCTCTGTTTCCAGACTCCTGTTTCTGCCCCTCTGTTTCCAGACTCCTGTTTCTGCCCCTCTGTTTCCAGACTCCTGTTTCTGCCCCTCTGTTTCCAGTCTCCTGTTAACCCCCTCTGTTTCCAGACTCCTGTTTCTGCCCCTCTGTTTCCTGACTCCTGTTTCTGCCTCTCTGTTTCCAGACTCCTGTTTCTCCCCCTCTGTTTGCAGACTCCTGTTTCTGCCCCTCTGTTTCCAGGCTCCTGTTTCTGCCCCTCTGTTTCCAGACTCCTGTTTCTGCCCCTCTGTTTCCAGCCTCCTGTTTCTCCCCCTCTGTTTCCAGACTACAGTTTCTCCCCCTCTGTTTCCAGCCTCCTGTTTCTGCCCCTCAGTTTCCAACCTCCTGTTTCTCGCCCTCTGTTTCCAGACTCCTGTTTCTCCCCCTCTGTTTCCAGCCTCCTGTTTCTCCCCCTCTGTTTCCAGCCTCCTATTTCTCCCCCTCTGTTTCCAGCCTCCTGTTTCTTCCCCTCTGTTTCCAGACTCCTGTTTCTGCCCCTCTGTTTCCAGACTCCTGATTCTGCCCCTCTGATTCCAGACTCCTGTTTCTCACCCTCTGTTTCCAGACTCCTGTTTCTCTCCCTCTGTTTCCAGACTCCTGTTTCTCCCCCACTGCTTCCAGACTCCTGATTCTCACCCTCTGTTTCCACCCTCCCGTTTCTCCCCCTCTGTTTCCAGACTCCTGTTTCTCCCCCACTGTTTCCAGCCTCCTATTTCTGCCCCTCAGTTTCCATCCTCCTGTTTCTCGCCCTCTGTTTCCAGACTCCTGTTTCTCCCCCTCTGTTCCCAGCCTCCTTTTTCTTCCCCTCTGTTTCCAGACTCCTGTTTCTGCCCCTCTGTTTCCAGCGTCCTGATTCTGCCCCTCTGTTTCCAGACTCCTGTTTCTCACCCTCTGTTTCCAGACTCCTGTTCCTCCCCCTCTGTTTCCTGACTCCTGTTTCTCCCCCTCTGCTTCCAGACTCCTGATTCTCACCCTCTGTTTCCAGACTCCTGTTTCTCCCCCTCTGTTTCCAGACTCCTGTTTCTCCCCCTCTGTTTCCAGACTCCTGTTTCTGCCCCTCTGTTTCCAGCCTCCTGTTTCTCCCCCTCTGTTTCCAGACTCCTGTTTCTGCCCCTCTGTTTCCAGCCTCCTATTTCTCCCCCTCTGGTTCCAGACTCCTGTTTCTCCTCCTCTGTTTCCAGCCTCCTGTTTCTGCCCCACAGTTTCCAACCTCCTGTTTCTCACCCTCTGTTTCCAGACTCCTGTTTCTCCCCCTCTGTTTCCAGCCTCCTGTTTCTGCCCCTCTGTTTCCAGACTCCCGTTTCTCACCCTCTGTTTCCAGACTCCTGTTTCTCCCCCTCTGTTTCCAGACTCCAGTTTCTGCCCCTCTGTTTCCAGACTCCTGTTTCTCCCCCTCTGTTTCCAGACTCCTGTTTCTCGCCCTCTGTTTCCAGACTCCTGTTTCTCACAATCTGTTTCCAGACTCCTGTTTCTCCCCCTCTGTTTCCAGCCTCCTGTTCCTGCCCCTCTGTTTCCAGACTCCTGTTTCTCACCCTCTGTTTACAGACTCCTGTTTCTGCCCCTCTGTTTCCAGGCTCCTGTTTCTCACCCTGAGTTTCCAGACTCCTGTTTCTCCCCCTCTGTTTCCAGACTCCTGTTTCTCACCCTCTGTTCCCAGCCTCCTGTTTCTTCCCCTCTGTTTCCAGACTCCTGTTTCTGCCCCTCTGTTTCCAGCGTCCTGATTCTGCCCCTCTGTTTCCAGACTCCTGTTTCTCACCCTCTGTTTCCAGACTCCTGTTCCTCCCCCTCTGTTTCCTGACTCCTGTTTCTCCCCCTCTGCTTCCAGACTCCTGATTCTCACCCTCTGTTTCCTGACTCCGGTTTCTCCCCCTCTGTTTCCAGACTCCTGTTTCTCCCCCTCTGTTTCCAGACTCCTGTTTCTGCCCCTCTGTTTCCAGGCTCCTGTTTCTGCCCCTCTGTTTCCAGACTCCTGTTTCTGCCCCTCTGTTTCCAACCTCCTGTTTCTCCCCCTCTGGTTCCAGACTCCTGTTTCTCCTCCTCTGTTTCCAGCCTCCTGTTTCTGCCCCACAGTTTCCAACCTCCTGTTTCTCACCCTCTGTTTCCAGACTCCTGTTTCTCCCCCTCTGTTTCCAGCCTCCTGTTTCTGCCCCTCTGTTTCCAGACTCCCGTTTCTCACCCTCTGTTTCCAGACTCCTGTTTCTCCCCCTCTGTTTCCAGACTCCTGTTTCTGCCCCTCTGTTTCCAGACTCCTGTTTCTCCCCCTCTGTTTCCAGACTCCTGTTTCTCGCCCTCTGTTTCCAGACTCCTGTTTCTCACAATCTGTTTCCAGACTCCTGTTTCTCCCCCTCTGTTTCCAGACTCCTGTTTCTGCCCCTCTGTTTCCAGACTCCTGTTTCTCATCCTGAGTTTCCAGACTCCTGTTTCTCCCCCTCTGTTTCCAGCCTCCTGTTTCTCCCCCTCTGTTTCCAGGTTCCTGTTTCTGCCCCTCTGTTTCCAGACTCCTGTTTCTGCCTCTCTGTTTCCAGACTCCTGTTTCTCCCCCTCTGTTTCCAGATTCCTGTTTCTGCCCCTCTGTTTCCAGGCTCCTGTTTCTGCCCCTCTGTTTCCAGACTCCTGTTTCTGCCCCGCTGTTTCCAGCCTCCTGTTTCTCCCCCTCTCTTTCCAGACTCCTGTTTCTCCCCCTCTGTTTCCAGCCTCCTGTTTCTGCCCCTCAGTTTCCAAACGCCTATTTCTCGCACTCTGTTTCCAGACTCCTGTTTCTCCCCCTCTGTTTCCAGCCTCCTGTTTCTGCCCCTCTGTTTCCAGACTCCTGTTTCTCACCCTCTGTTTCCAGACTCCTGTTTCTCCCCCTCTGTTTCCAGACTCCTGATTCTGCCCCTCTGTTTCCAGACTTCTGTTTCTCCCCCTCTGTTTCCAGACTCCTGTTTTTCCCCCTCTGTTTCCAGACTCCTGTTTCTCCCCCTCTGTTTCCAGACTCCTGTTTCTGCCCCTCTGTTTCCAGCCTCCTGATTCTGCCCCTCTGTTTCCAGACTCCTGTTTCTCACCCTCTGTTTCCAGACTCCTGTTTCTCCCCCTCTGTTTCCAGACTCCGGTTTCTCCCCCTCTGCTTCCAGACTCCTGATTCTCACCCTCTGTTTCCAGACTCCTGTTTCTCCCCCTCTGTTTCCAGACTCCTGTTTCTCCACCTCTGTTTCCAAACTCCTGTTTCTGCCCCTCTGTTTCCAGGCTCCTGTTTCTGCCCATCTGTTTCCAGACTCCTGTTTCTGCCCCTATGTTTCCAGCATCCTGTTTCTCCCCCTCTGTTTCCAGCCTCCTGTTTCTGCCCCTCAGTTTCCAACCTCCTGTTTCTCGCCCTCTGTTTCCAGACTCCTGTTTCTCCCCCTCTGTTTCCAGCCTCCTGTTTCTGCCCCTCTGTTTCCAGACTCCTGTTTCTCCCCCTCTGTTTCCAGACTCCTGTTTCTCCCCCTCTGTTTCCAGACTCCTGTTTCTGCCCCTCTGTTTCCAGACTCCTGTTTCTCACCCTCTGTTTCCAGACTCCTGTTTCTCCCCCTTTGTTTCCAGACTCCTGTTTCTGCCCCTCTGTTTCCAGACTTCTGTTTCTCCCCCTCTGTTTCCAGACTCCTGTTTCTCCCCCTCTGTTTCCAGACTCCTGTTTCTCCCCCTCTGTTTCCAGACTCCTGTTTCTGCCCCTCTGTTTCCAGCCTCCTGATTCTGCCCCTCTGTTTCCAGACTCCTGTTTCTCACCCTCTGTTTCCAGACTCCTGTTTCTCCCCCTCTGTTTCCAGACTCCTGTTTCTCCCCCTCTGCTTCCAGACTCCTGATTCTCACTCACTGTTTCCAGGCTCCTCTTTCTCCCCCTCTGTTTCCAGACTCCTGTTTCTCCCCCTCTGTTTCCAGACTCCTGTTTCTGCCCCTCTGTTTCTAGGCTCCTGTTTCTGCCCCTCTGTTTCCAGACTCCTGTTTCTCCCCCTCTGTTTCCAGACTCCTGTTTCTCCCCCACTGTTTCCAGCCTCCTGTTTCTGCCCCTCAGTTTCCAACCTCCTGTTTCTCGCCCTCTGTTTCCAGACTCCTGTTTCTCCCCCTCTGTTTCCAGACTGCTGTTTCTGCCCCTCTGTTTCCATACTCCTCTTTCTGCCCTCTGTTTCCAGACTCCTGTTTCTGCCCCTCTGTTTCCAGTCTCCTGTTTCTCCCCCTCTGTTTCCAGACTCCTGTTTCTGCCCCTCTGTTTCCAGACACCTGTTTCTGCCTCTCTGTTTCCAGACTCCTGTTTCTCCCCCTCTGTTTCCAGACTCCTGTTTCTGCCCCTCTGTTTCCAGGCTCCTGTTTCTGCCCCTCCGTTTCCAGACTCCTGTTTCTGCCCCTCTGTTTCCAGCCTCCTGTTTCTCCCCCTCTGTTTCCAGACTCCTGTTTCTCCCCCTCTGTTTCCAGCCTCCTGTTTCTGCCCCTCAGTTTCCAACCTCCTGTTTCTCGCCCTCTGTTTCCAGACTCCTGTTTCTCCCCCTCTGTTTCCAGCCTCCTGTTTCTGCCCCTCTGTTTCCAGACTCCTGTTTCTCACCCTCTGTTTCCAGACTCCTGTTTCTCCCCCTCTGTTTCCAGACTCCTGTTTCTGCCCCTCTGTTTCCAGACTTCTGTTTCTCCCCCTCTGTTTCCAGACTCCTGTTTCTCCCCCTCTGTTTCCAGACTCCTGTTTCTGCCCCTCTGTTTCCAGACTCCTGTTTCTCACCCTCTGTTTCCAGACTCCTGTTTCTCCCCCTCTGTTTCCAGACTCCTGATTCTGCCCCTCTGTTTCCAGACTTCTGTTTCTCCCCCTCTGTTTCCAGACCCCTGTTTCTCCCCCTCTGTTTCCAGACTCCTGTTTCTCCCCCTCTGTTTCCAGACTCCTGTTTCTGCCCCTCTGTTTCCAGCCTCCTGATCCTGCCCCTCTGTTTCCAGACTCCTGTTTCTCACCCTCTGTTTCCAGACTCCTGTTTCTCCCCCTCTGTTTCCAGACTCCTGTTTCTCCCCCTCTGCTTCCAGACTCCTGATTCTGACCCTCTGTTTCCAGACTCCTGTTTCTCCCCCTCTGTTTCCAGACTCCTGTTTCTCCCCCTCTGTTTTCAAACTCCTGTTTCTGCCCCTCTGTTTCCAGGCTCCTGTTTCTGCCCATCTGTTTCCAGACTCCTGTTTCTGCCCATCTGTTTCCAGACTCCTGTTTCTGCCCCTATGTTTCCAGACTCCTGTTTCTCCCCCTCTGTTTCCAGCCTCCTATTTCTGCCCCTCTGTTTCCAGACTCCTGTTTCTCCCCCTCTGTTTCCAGACTCCTGTTTCTCCACCTCTGTTTCCAGACTCCTGTTTCTGCCCCTCTGTTTCCAGACTCCTGTTTCTCACCCTCTGTTTCCAGACTCCTGTTTCACCCCCTTTGTTTCCAGACTCCTGTTTCTGCCCCTCTGTTTCCAGACTTCTGTTTCTCCCCCTCTGTTTCCAGACTCCTGTTTCTCCCCCTCTGTTTCCAGACTCCTGTTTCTCCCCCTCTTTTTACAGACTCCTGTTTCTGCCCATCTGTTTCCAGCCTCCTGATTCTGCCCCTCTGTTTCCAGACTCCTGTTTCTCACCCTCTGTTTCCAGACTCCTGTTTCTCCCCCTCTGTTTCCAGACTCCTGTTTCTCCCCCTCTGCTTCCAGACTCCTGATTCTCACCCACTGTTTCCAGGCTCCTGTTTCTCCCCCTCTTTTTCCAGACTCCTGTTTCTCCCCCTCTGTTTCCAGACTCCTGTTTCTGCCCCTCTGTTTCCAGGCTCCTGTTTCTGCCCCTCTGTTTCCAGACTCCTGTTTCTCCCCCTCTGTTTCCAGACTCCTGTTTCTCCCCCACTGTTTCCAGCCTCCTGTTTCTGCCCCTCACTTTCCAACCTCCTGTTTCTCGCCCTCTGTTTCCAGACTCCTGTTTCTCCCCCTCTGTTTCCAGACTCCTGTTTCTGCCCCTCTGTTTCCAGACTCCTGTTTCTGCCCCTCTGTTTCCAGACTCCTGTTTCTGCCCCTCTGTTTCCAGTCTCCTGTTAACCCCCTCTGTTTCCAGACTCCTGTTTCTGCCCCTCTGTTTCCTGACTCCTGTTTCTGCCTCTCTGTTTCCAGACTCCTGTTTCTCCCCCTCTGTTTGCAGACTCCTGTTTCTGCCCCTCTGTTTCCAGGCTCCTGTTTCTGCCCCTCTGTTTCCAGACTCCTGTTTCTGCCCCTCTGTTTCCAGCCTCCTGTTTCTCCCCCTCTGTTTCCAGACTACAGTTTCTCCCCCTCTGTTTCCAGCCTCCTGTTTCTGCCCCTCAGTTTCCAACCTCCTGTTTCTCGCCCTCTGTTTCCAGACTCCTGTTTCTCCCCCTCTGTTTCCAGCCTCCTGTTTCTCCCCCTCTGTTTCCAGCCTCCTATTTCTCCCCCTCTGTTTCCAGCCTCCTGTTTCTTCCCCTCTGTTTCCAGACTCCTGTTTCTGCCCCTCTGTTTCCAGACTCCTGATTCTGCCCCTCTGATTCCAGACTCCTGTTTCTCACCCTCTGTTTCCAGACTCCTGTTTCTCTCCCTCTGTTTCCAGACTCCTGTTTCTCCCCCACTGCTTCCAGACTCCTGATTCTCACCCTCTGTTTCCACCCTCCCGTTTCTCCCCCTCTGTTTCCAGACTCCTGTTTCTCCCCCACTGTTTCCAGCCTCCTATTTCTGCCCCTCAGTTTCCATCCTCCTGTTTCTCGCCCTCTGTTTCCAGACTCCTGTTTCTCCCCCTCTGTTCCCAGCCTCCTGTTTCTTCCCCTCTGTTTCCAGACTCCTGTTTCTGCCCCTCTGTTTCCAGCGTCCTGATTCTGCCCCTCTGTTTCCAGACTCCTGTTTCTCACCCTCTGTTTCCAGACTCCTGTTCCTCCCCCTCTGTTTCCTGACTCCTGTTTCTCCCCCTCTGCTTCCAGACTCCTGATTCTCACCCTCTGTTTCCAGACTCCTGTTTCTCCCCCTCTGTTTCCAGACTCCTGTTTCTCCCCCTCTGTTTCCAGACTCCTGTTTCTGCCCCTCTGTTTCCAGCCTCCTGTTTCTCCCCCTCTGTTTCCAGACTCCTGTTTCTGCCCCTCTGTTTCCAGCCTCCTATTTCTCCCCCTCTGGTTCCAGACTCCTGTTTCTCCTCCTCTGTTTCCAGCCTCCTGTTTCTGCCCCACAGTTTCCAACCTCCTGTTTCTCACCCTCTGTTTCCAGACTCCTGTTTCTCCCCCTCTGTTTCCAGCCTCCTGTTTCTGCCCCTCTGTTTCCAGACTCCCGTTTCTCACCCTCTGTTTCCAGACTCCTGTTTCTCCCCCTCTGTTTCCAGACTCCAGTTTCTGCCCCTCTGTTTCCAGACTCCTGTTTCTCCCCCTCTGTTTCCAGACTCCTGTTTCTCGCCCTCTGTTTCCAGACTCCTGTTTCTCACAATCTGTTTCCAGACTCCTGTTTCTCCCCCTCTGTTTCCAGACTCCTGTTTCTGCCCCTCTGTTTCCAGACTCCTGTTTCTCACCCTGAGTTTCCAGACTCCTGTTTCTCCCCCTCTGTTTCCAGCCTCCTGTTTCTCCCCCTCTGTTTCCTGACTCCTGTTTCTGCCCCTCTGTTTCCAGACTCCTGTTTCTGCCTCTCTGTTTCCAGACTCCTGTTTCTCCCCCTCTGTTTCCAGATTCCTGTTTCTGCCCCTCTGTTTCCAGGCTCCTGTTTCTGCCCCTCTGTTTCCAGACTCCTGTTTCTGCCCCTCTGTTTCCAACCTCCTGTTTCTCCCCCTCTCTTTCCAGACTCCTGTTTCTCCCCCTCTGTTTCCAGCCTCCTGTTTCTGCCCCTCAGTTTCCAAACTCCTGTTTCTCGCACTCTGTTTCCAGACTCCTGTTTCTCCCCCTCTGTTTCCAGCCTCCTGTTTCTGCCCCTCTGTTTCCAGACTCCTGTTTCTCACCCTCTGTTTCCAGACTCCTGTTTCTCCCCCTCTGTTTCCAGACTCCTGTTTCTGCCCCTCTGTTTCCAGACTTCTGTTTCTCCCCCTCTGTATCCAGACTCCTGTTTCTCCCCCTCTGTATCCAGACTCCTGTTTCTCCCCCTCTGTTTCCAGACTCCTGTTTCTGCCCCTCTGTTTCCAGCCTCCTGATTCTGCCCCTCTGTTTCCAGACTCCTGTTTCTCACCCTCTGTTTCCAGACTCCTGTTTCTCCCCATCTGTTTCCAGACTCCTGTTTCTCCCCCTCTGCTTCCAGACTCCTGATTCTCACCCTCTGTTTCCAGACTCCTGTTTCTCCCCCTCTATTTCCAGACTCCTGTTTCTCCCCCTCTGTTTCCAGACTCCTGTTTCTGCCCCTCTGTTTCCAGCCTCCTGTTTCTCCCCCTCTGTTTCCAGACTCTTGTTTCTCCCCCTCTGTTTCCAGCCTCCTGTTTCTCCCCCTCTGTTTCCAGACTCCTGTTTCTCCCCCTCTGTTTCCAGACTCCTGTTTCTGCCCACAGTTTCCAACCTCCTGTATCTCGCCCTCTGTTTCCATACTCCTGTTTCTCCCCCTCTGTTTCCAGCCTCCTGTTTCTGCCCCCCTGTTTCCAGACTCCTGTTTCTCACCCTCTGTTTCCAGACTCCTGTTTCTCCCCCACTGTTTCCAGACTCCTGTTTCTGCCCCTCTGTTTCCAGACTCCTGTTTCTCCCCCTCTGTTTCCAGACTACTGTTTCTCCCCCTCTGTTTCCAGACTCCTGTTTCTCCCCCTCTGTTTCCAGACTCCTGTTTCTGCCCCTCTGTTTCCAGACTCCTGTTTCTCGCCCTCTGTTTCCAGACTCCTGTTTCTGCCCCTCTGTTTCCAGACTCCTGTTTCTCCCCCTCTGTTTCCAGCCTCCTGTTTCTCACCCTCTGTTTCCAGCCTCCTGTTTCTTCCCCTCTGTTTTCAGACTCCTGTTTCTGCCCCTCTGTTTCCAGCCTACTGATTCTGCCCCTCTGTTTCCAGACTCCTGTTTCTCACCCTCTGTTTCCAGACTCCTGTTTCTCCCCCTCTGTTTCCAGACTCCTGTTTCTCCCCCTCTGCTTCCCGACTCCTGATTCTCACCCTCTGTTTCCAGACTCCTGTTTCTCCCCCTCTCTTTCCAGACTCCTGTTTCTCCCCCTCTGTTTCCAGACTCCTGATTCCGCCCCTCTGTTTCCAGGCTCCTGTTTCTGCCCCTCTGTTTCCAGACTCCTGTTTCTGCCCCTCTGTTTCCAGCCTCCTGTTTCTCCCCCTCTGTTTCCAGACTCCTGTTTCTCCCTCTCTGTTTCCAGCCTCCTGTTTCTGCCCCTCAGTTTCCAACCTCCTGTTTCTCGCCCTCTGTTTCCAGACTGCTGTTTCTGCCTCTCTGTTCCCAGACTCCTGGTTCTCCCCCTCTGTTTCCAGACTCCTGTTTCTGCCCCTCTGTTCCCAGGCTCCTGTTTCTGCCCCTCGGTTTCCAGACTCCTGTTTCTGCCCCTCTGTTTCCAGCCTACTGTTTCTCCCCCTCTGTTTCCAGAATCCTGTTTCTCCCTCTCTGTTTCCAGCCTCCTGTTTCTGCCCCTCAGTTTCCAACCTCCTGTTTCTCGCCCTCTGTTTCCAGACTCCTGTTTCTCCCCCACTGTTTCCAGACTCCTGTTTCTGCCCATCTGTTTCCTGACTCCTGTTTCTTCCTCTCTGTTCCCAGACTTCTGTTTCCCCCCCACTCTGTTTCCAGACTCCTGTTTCTGCCCCTGTGTTTCCAGGCTCCTGTTTCTGCCCCTCTGTTTCCAGACTTCTGTTTCTCCCCCGCAGTTTCCAGACTCCTGTTTCTCCCCCTCTGTTTCCAGACTCCTGTTTCTCCCCCTCTGTTTCCAGACTCCTGTTTCTGCCCCTCTGTTTCCAGACTCCTGTTTCTCCCCCTCTGTTTCCAGACTCCTGTTTCTCCCCCTCTGTTTCCAGACTCCTGTTTCTCCCCCTCTGTTTCCAGACTCCTGTTTCTGCCCCTCTGTTTCCAGACTCCTGTTTCTCACCATCTGTTTCCAGACTCCTGTTTCTGCCCCTCTGTTTACAGACTCCTGTTTCTGCCCCTCTGTTTCCAGACTCCTGTTTCTCACCCTGAGTTTCCAGACTCCTGTTTCTCCCCCTCTGTTTCCAGACTCCTGTTTCTCACTCTCTGTTCCCAGCCTCCTGTTTCTTCCCCTCTGTTTCCAGACTCCTGTTTCTGCCCCTCTGTTTCCAGCGTCCTGATTCTGCCCCTCTGTTTCCAGACTCCTGTTTCTCACCCTCTGTTTCCAGACTCCTGTTCCTCCCCCTCTGTTTCCAGACTCCTGTTTCTGCCCCTCTGTTTCCAGGCTCCTGTTTCTGCCCCTCTGTTTCCAGACTCCTGTTTCTGCCCCTCTGTTTCCAACCTCCTGTTTCTCCCCCTCTGGTTCCAGTTTCCTGTTTCTCCTCCTCTGTTTCCAGCCTCCTGTTTCTGCCCCACAGTTTCCAACCTCCTGTTTCTCACCCTCTGTTTCCAGACTCCTGTTTCTGCCCCTCTGTTTCCAGACTCCCGTTTCTCACCCTCTGTTTCCAGACTCCTGTTTCTCCCCCTCTGTTTCCAGACTCCTGTTTCTGCCCCTCTGTTTCCAGACTCCTGTTTCTCCCCCTCTGTTTCCAGACTCCTGTTTCTCGCCCTCTGTTTCCAGACTCCTGTTTCTCACAATCTGTTTCCAGACTCCTGTTTCTCCCCCTCTGTTTCCAGACTCCTGTTTCTGCCCCTCTGTATCCAGACTCCTGTTTCTGCCTCTCTGTTTCCAGACTCCTGTTTCTGCCCCTCTGTTTCCAGACTCCTGATTCTCACCCTCTGTTTCCAGACTCCTGTTTCTCCCCCTCTGTTTCCAGACTCCTGTTTCTCCCCCTCTGTTTCCAAACTCCTGTTTCTGCCCCTCTGTTACCAGGCTCCTGTTTCTGCCCCTCTGTTTCCAGGCTCCTGTTTCTGCCCATCTGTTTCCAGACTCCTGTTTCTCCCCCTCTGTTTCCAGCCTCCTGTTTCTCCCCCTCTGTTTCCAGCCTCCTATTTCTCCCCCTCTGTTTCCAGCCTCCTGTTTCTTCCCCTCTGTTTCCAGACTCCTGTTTCTGCCCCTCTGTTTCCAGACTTCTGTTTCTCCCCCTCTGTTTCCAGACTCCTGTTTCTCACCCTCTGTTTCCAGACTCCTGTTTCTCCCCCTCTGTTTCCAGACTCCTGTTTCTGCCCCTCTGTTTCCAGCCTCCTGATTCTGCCCCTCTGTTTCCAGATTCCTGTTTCTCACCCTCTGTTTCCAGACTCCTGTTTCTCCCCCTCTGTTTCCAGACTCCTGTTTCTCCCCCTCTGCTTCCAGACTCCTGATTCTCACCCTCTGTTTCCAGACTCCTGTTTCTCCCCCTCTGTTTCCAGACTCCTGTTTCTCCCCCTCTGTTTCCAAACTCCTGTTTCTGCCCCTCTGTTACCAGGCTCCTGTTTCTGCCCCTCTGTTTCCAGGCTCCTGTTTCTGCCCATCTGTTTCCAGACTCCTGTTTCTCCCCCTCTGTTTCCAGCCTCCTGTTTCTCCCCCTCTGTTTCCAGCCTCCTATTTCTCCCCCTCTGTTTCCAGCCTCCTGTTTCTTCCCCTCTGTTTCCAGACTCCTGTTTCTGCCCCTCTGTTTCCAGACTCCTGATTCTGCCCCTCTGTTTCCAGACTCCTGTTTCTCACCCTCTGTTTCCAGACTCCTGTTTCTCCCCCACTGCTTCCAGACGCCTGTTTCTCCCCCTCTGTTTCCAGCCTCCTGTTTCTGCCCCTCTGTTTCCAGACTCCTGTTTCTCACCCTCTGTTTCCAGACTGCTGTTTCTCCCCCTCTGTTTCCAGTCTCCTGTTTCTGCCCCTCTGTTTCCAGACTTCTGTTTCTCCCCCTCTGTTTCCAGACTCCTGTTTCTCCCCCTCTGTTTCCAGACTCCTGTTTCTCCCCCTCTGTTTCCAGACTCCTGTTTCTGCCCCTCTGTTTCCAGACTCCTGTTTCTGCCCCTCTGTTTCCAGACTCCTGTTTCTCACCCTCTGTTTCCAGACTCCTGTTTCTCCCCCTCTGTTTCCAGACTCCTGATTCTGCCCCTCTGTTTCCAGACTTCTGTTTCTCCCCCTCTGTTTCCAGACTCCTGTTTCTCCCCCTCTGTTTCCAGACTCCTGTTTCTCCCCCTCTGTTTCCAGACTCCTGTTTCTGCCCCTCTGTTTCCAGCCTCCTGATTCTGCCCCTCTGTTTCCAGATTCCTGTTTCTCACCCTCTGTTTCCAGACTCCTGTTTCTCCCCCTCTGTTTCCAGACTCCTGTTTCTCCCCCTCTGCTTCCAGACTCCTGATTCTCACCCTCTGTTTCTAGACTCCTGTTTCTCCCCCTCTGCTTCCAGACTCCTGTTTCTCACCCTCTGTTTCCAGACTGCTGTTTCTCCCCCTCTGTTTCCAGACTCCTGTTTCTGCCCCTCTGTTTCCAGACTTCTGTTTCTCCCCCTCTGTTTCCAGACTCCTGTTTCTCCCCCTCTGTTTCCAGACTCCTGTTTCTCCCCCTCTGTTTCCAGACTCCTGTTTCTGCCCCTCTGTTTCCAGACTCCTGTTTCTGCCCCTCTGTTTCCAGACTCCTGTTTCTCACCCTCTGTTTCCAGACTCCTGTTTCTCCCCCTCTGTTTCCAGACTCCTGATTCTGCCCCTCTGTTTCCAGACTTCTGTTTCTCCCCCTCTGTTTCCAGACTCCTGTTTCTCCCCCTCTGTTTCCAGACTCCTGTTTCTCGCCCTCTGTTTCCAGACTCCTGTTTCTGCCCCTCTGTTTCCAGCCTCCTGATTCTGCCCCTCTGTTTCCAGATTCCTGTTTCTCACCCTCTGTTTCCAGACTCCTGTTTCTCCCCCTCTGTTTCCAGACTCCTGTTTCTCCCCCTCTGCTTCCAGACTCCTGATTCTCACCCTCTGTTTCCAGACTCCTGTTTCTGCACCTCTGTTTCCAGACTCCTGTTTCTGCCCCTCTGTTTCCAGACTCCTGTTTCTCCCCCTCTGTTTCCAGACTCCAATTTCTGCCCCTCTGTTTCCAGACTCCTGTTTCTGCCTCTCTGTTTCAAGACTCCTGTTTCTCCCCCTCTGTTTCCAGACTCCTGTTTCTCCCCCTCTGTTTCCAGACTCCTGTTTCTGCCCCTCTGTTTCCAGACTCCTGTTTCTGCCCCTCTGTTTCCAGACTCCTGTTTCTCACCCTCTGTTTCCAGACTCCTGTTTCTGCCCCTCTGTTTCCAGACTCCTGTTTCTGCCCCTCTGTTTCCAGACTCCTGTTTCTCACCCTCTGTTTCCAGACTCCTGTTTCTGCCCCTCTGTTTCCAGCCTCCTGTTTCTCCCCCTCTGTTTCCAGACTCCTGTTTCTCCCCCTCTGTTTCCAGCCTCCTGTTTCTGCCCCTCAGTTTCCAACCTCCTGTTTCTCGCCCTCTGTTTCCAGACTCCTGTTTCTCCCCCTCTGTATCCAGCCTCCAATTTCTGCCCCTCTGTTTCCAGACTCCTGTTTCTGCACCTCTGTTTCCAGACTCCTGTTTCTGCCCCTCTGTTTCCAGACTCCTGTTTCTCCCCCTCTGTTTCCAGACTCCTGTTTCTGCCCCTCTGTTTCCAGACTTCTGTTTCTCCCCCTCTCTTTCCAGACTCGTGTTTCTCCCCCTCTGTTTCCAGACTCCTGTTTCTCCCCCTCTGTTTCCAGACTCCTGTTTCTGCCCCTCTGTTTCCAGCCTCCTGATTCTGCCCCTCTGTTTCCAGACTCCTGTTTCTCACCCTCTGTTTCCAGACTCCTGTTTCTCCCCCTCTGTTTCCAGACTCCTGTTTCCCCCCTCTGCTTCCAGACTCCTGATTCTCACCCTCTGTTTCCAGACTCCTGTTTCTCCCCCTCTGTTTCCAGACTCCAGTTTCTCCCCCTCTGTTTCCAGACTCCTGTTTCTGCCCCTCTGTTTCCAGGCTCCTGTTTCTGCCCCTCTGTTTCCAGACTCCTGTTTCTGCCCCTCTGTTTCCAGATTCCTGTTTCTCCCCCTCTGTTTCCAGACTCCTGTTTCACCCCCACTTTTTCCAGCCTCCTATTTCCGCCCCTCAGTTTCCAACCTCCTGCTTCTCGCCCTCTGTTTCCAGAATCCTGTTTCTCCCCCTCTGTTTCCAGCCTCCTGTTTCTGCTCCTCTGTTTCCAGACTCCTGTTTCTCACCCTCTGTTTCCAGACTCCTGTTTCTCCCCCTCTGTTTCCAGACTCCTGTTTCTGCCCCTCTGTTTCCTGACTTCTGTTTCTCCCCCTCTGTTTCCAGGCTCCTGTTTCTCCCCCTCTGTTTCCAGACTCCTGTTTCTCCCCCTCTGTTTCCAGACTCATGATTCTGCCCCTCTGTTTCCAGACTCCTGTTTCTCACCATCTGTTTCCAGACTCCTGTTCCTCCCCCTCTGTTTCCAGACTCCTGTTTCTGCCCCTCTGTTTCAGACTCCTGTTTCTCACCCTGAGTTTCCAGGCTCCTGTTTCTCCCCCTCTGTTTCCAGCCTCCTGTTTCTTCCCCTCTGTTTCCAGACTGCTGTTTCTGCCCCTCTGTTTCCAGCCTCCTGATTCTGCCCCTCTGTTTCCAGACTCCTGCTTCTCACCCTCTGATTCCAGACTCCTGTTTCTCTCCCTCTGTTTCCAGACTCCTGTTTCTCCCCCTCTGCTTCCAGACTCCTGATTCTCACCCTCTGTTTCCAGACTCCTGTTTCTCCCCCTCCTTTTCCAGACTCCTGCTTCTCCCCCTCTGTTTCCAGCCTCCTGTTTCTCACGCTCTGTTTCCAGCCTCCTGTTTCTTCCCCTCTGTTTCCAGACTCCTGTTTGTGCCCCTCTGTTTCCAGCCACCTGATTCTGCCCCTCTGTTTCCAGACTCCTGTTTCTCACCCTCTGTTTCCAGACTCCTGTTTTTCTCCCTCTGTTTCCAGACTCCTGTTTCTCCCCCTCTGCTTCCAGACGCCTGATTCTCACCCTCTGTTTCCCCCCTCCTGTTTCTCCCCCTCTGTTTCCAGACTCCTGTTTCTCCCCCTCTGTTTCCAGACTCCTGTTTCTCCCCCTCTGCTTCCAGACTCCTGTTTCTGCCCCTCTGTTTCCAGACTCCTGTTTCTCCCCCTCTGTTTCCAGACTCCTGTTTCTGCCCCTCTGTTTCCAGACTTCTGTTTCTCCCCCACTGTTTCCAGACTCCTGTTTCTCCCCCTCTGTTTCCAGACTCCTGTTTCTCCCCCACTGTTTCCAGACTCCTGTCTCTGCCCCTCTGTTTCCAGCCTCCTGATTCTGCCCCTGTGTTTCCAGACTCCTGTTTCTCACCCTCTGTTTCCAGACTCCTGTTTCTCTCCCTCTGTTTCCAGACTCCTGTTTCTCCCCCTCTGCTTCCAGACTCCTGATTCTCACCCTCTGTTTCCACCCTCCTGTTTCTCCCCCTCTGTTTCCAGACTCCTGTTTCTCCCCCTCTGTTTCCAGGCTCCTGTTTCTGCCCCTCTGTTTCCAGACTCCTGTTTCTCCCCCTCTGTTTCCAGACTCCTGTTTCTGCCCCTCTGTTTCCAGACTTCTGTTTCTCCCCCTCTGTTTCCAGACTCCTGTTTCTCCCCCTCTGTTTCCAGACTCCTGTTTCTCCCCCTCGGTTTCCAGACTCCTGTTTCTGCCCCTCTGTTTCCAGCCTCCTGATTCTGCCCCTCTGTTTCCAGACTCCTGTTTCTCACTCTCTGTTTCCAGACTCCTGTTTCTCCCCCTCTGTTTCCAGACTCCTGTTTCTCCCCCTCTGCTTCCAGACTCCTGATTCTCCCTCTCTGTTTCCAGACTCCTGTTTCTGCCCCTCTGTTTCCAGACTCCTGTTTCTCCCCCTCTGTTTCCAGACTCCTGTATCTGCCCCTCTGTTTCCAGGCTCCTGTTTCTGCCCCATAGTTTCCAGACTCCTGTTTCTGCCCCTCTGTTTCCAGACTCCTGTTTCTCCCCTCTGTTTCCAGACTCCTGTTTCTCCCCCTCTGTTTCCAGCCTCCTGTTTCTGCCCCTCAGTTTCCAACCTCCTGTTTCTCGCCCTCTGTTTCCAGACTCCTGTTTCTCCCCCTCTGTTTCCAGCCTCCTTTTTCTGCCCCTCTTTTTCCAGACTCCTGTTTCTCACCCTCTGTTTCCAGACTGCTGTTTCTCCCCCTCTGTTTCCAGACTCCTGTTTCTGCCCCTCTGTTTCCAGACTTCTGTTTCTCCCCCACTGTTTCCAGACTCCTGTTTCTCCCCCGCTGTTTCCAGACTCCTGTTTCTCCCCCTCTGTTTCCAGACTCATGTTTCGGCCCCTCTGTTTCCAGACTCCTGTTTCTCACCCTGAGTTTCCAGACTTCTGTTTCTCCCTCTCTGTTGCCAGCCTCCTGTTTCTCCCCGTCTGTTTCCAGCCTCCTGTTTCTTCCCCTCTGTTTCCAGACTCCTGTTACCGCCCCTCTGTTTCCAGCCTCCTGATTCTGCCCCTCTGTTTCCAGACTCCTGTTTCTCACCCTCTGATTCCAGACTTCTGTTTCCCTCCCTCTGTTTCCAGACTCCTGTTTCTCCCCCTCTGCTTCCAGACTCCTGATTCTCACCCTCTGTTTCCACCCTCCTGTTTCTCCCCCTCTGTTTCCAGGCTCCTGTTTCTCCCGCTCTGTTTCCAGACTCCTGTTTCTCCCCCTCTGTTTCCAGACTCATGTTTCTGCCCCTCTGTTTCCAGACTCCTGTTTCTCACCATCTGTTTCCAGACTCCTGTTCCTCCCCCTCTGTTTCCAGACTCCTGTTTCTGCCCCTCTGTTTCAGACTCCTGTTTCTCACCCTGAGTTTCCAGGCTCCTGTTTCTCCCCCTCTGTTTCCAGCCTCCTGTTTCTTCCCCTCTGTTTCCAGACTGCTGTTTCTGCCCCTCTGTTTCCAGCCTCCTGATTCTGCCCCTCTGTTTCCAGACTCCTGCTTCTCACCCTCTGATTCCAGACTCCTGTTTCTCTCCCTCTGTTTCCAGACTCCTGTTTCTCCCCCTCTGCTTCCAGACTCCTGATTCTCACCCTCTGTTTCCAGACTCCTGTTTCTCCCCCTCCTTTTCCAGACTCCTGCTTCTCCCCCTCTGTTTCCAGCCTCCTGTTTCTCACGCTCTGTTTCCAGCCTCCTGTTTCTTCCCCTCTGTTTCCAGACTCCTGTTTCTGCCCCTCTGTTTCCAGCCACCTGATTCTGCCCCTCTGTTTCCAGACTCCTGTTTCTCACCCTCTGTTTCCAGACTCCTGTTTTTCTCCCTCTGTTTCCAGACTCCTGTTTCTCCCCCTCTGCTTCCAGACTCCTGATTCTCACCCTCTGTTTCCCCCCTCCTGTTCCTCCCCCTCTGTTTCCAGACTCCTGTTTCTCCCCCTCTGTTTCCAGACTCCTGTTTCTCCCCCTCTGCTTCCAGACTCCTGTTTCTGCCCCTCTGTTTCCAGACTCCTGTTTCTCCCCCTCTGTTTCCAGACTCCTGTTTCTGCCCCTCTGTTTCCAGACTTCTGTTTCTCCCACACTGTTTCCAGACTCCTGTTTCTCCCCCTCTGTTTCCAGACTCCTGTTTCTCCCACACTGTTTCCAGACTCCTGTTTCTCCCCCTCTGTTTCCAGACTCCTGTTTCTCCCCCACTGTTTCCAGACTCCTGTCTCTGCCCCTCTGTTTCCAGCCTCCTGATTCTGCCCCTGTGTTTCCAGACTCCTGTTTCTCACCCTCTGTTTCCAGACTCCTGTTTCTCTCCCTCTGTTTCCAGACTCCTGTTTCTCCCCCTCTGCTTCCAGACTCCTGATTCTCACCCTCTGTTTCCACCCTCCTGTTTCTCCCCCTCTGTTTCCAGACTCCTGTTTCTCCCCCTCTGTTTCCAGGCTCCTGTTTCTGCCCCTCTGTTTCCAGACTCCTGTTTCTCCCCCTCTGTTTCCAGACTCCTGTTTCTGCCCCTCTGTTTCCAGACTCCTGTTTCTCCCCCTCTGTTTCCAGACTCCTGTTTCTCCCCCTCTGTTTCCAGACTCCTGTTTCTCCCCCTCGGTTTCCAGACTCCTGTTTCTGCCCCTCTGTTTCCAGCCTCCTGATTCTGCCCCTCTGTTTCCAGACTCCTGTTTCTCACACTCTGTTTCCAGACTCCTGTTTCTCCCCCTCTGTTTCCAGACTCCTGTTTCTCCCCCTCTGCTTCCAGACTCCTGATTCTCACCCTCTGTTTCCAGACTCCTGTTTCTCCCCCTCTGTTTCCAGACTCCTGTTTCTCCCCCTCTGTTTCCAGACTCCTGTATCTGCCCCTCTGTTTCCAGGCTCCTGTTTCTGCCCCATAGTTTCCAGACTCCTGTTTCTGCCCCTCTGTTTCCAGACTCCTGTTTCTCCCCTCTGTTTCCAGACTCCTGTTTCTCCCCCTCTGTTTCCAGCCTCCTGTTTCTGCCCCTCAGTTTCCAACCTCCTGTTTCTCGCCCTCTGTTTCCAGACTCCTGTTTCTCCCCCTCTGTTTCCAGACTCCTGTTTCTGCCCCTCTGTTTCCTGACTTCTGTTTCTCCCCCTCTGTTTCCAGGCTCCTGTTTCTCCCCCTCTGTTTCCAGACTCCTGTTTCTCCCCCTCTGTTTCCAGACTCATGATTCTGCCCCTCTGTTTCCAGACTCCTGTTTCTCACCATCTGTTTCCAGACTCCTGTTCCTCCCCCTCTGTTTCCAGACTCCTGTTTCTGCCCCTCTGTTTCAGACTCCTGTTTCTCACCCTGAGTTTCCAGGCTCCTGTTTCTCCCCCTCTGTTTCCAGCCTCCTGTTTCTTCCCCTCTGTTTCCAGACTGCTGTTTCTGCCCCTCTGTTTCCAGCCTCCTGATTCTGCCCCTCTGTTTCCAGACTCCTGCTTCTCACCCTCTGATTCCAGACTCCTGTTTCTCTCCCTCTGTTTCCAGACTCCTGTTTCTCCCCCTCTGCTTCCAGACTCCTGATTCTCACCCTCTGTTTCCAGACTCCTGTTTCTCCCCCTCCTTTTCCAGACTCCTGCTTCTCCCCCTCTGTTTCCAGCCTCCTGTTTCTCACGCTCTGTTTCCAGCCTCCTGTTTCTTCCCCTCTGTTTCCAGACTCCTGTTTGTGCCCCTCTGTTTCCAGCCACCTGATTCTGCCCCTCTGTTTCCAGACTCCTGTTTCTCACCCTCTGTTTCCAGACTCCTGTTTTTCTCCCTCTGTTTCCAGACTCCTGTTTCTCCCCCTCTGCTTCCAGACGCCTGATTCTCACCCTCTGTTTCCCCCCTCCTGTTTCTCCCCCTCTGTTTCCAGACTCCTGTTTCTCCCCCTCTGTTTCCAGACTCCTGTTTCTCCCCCTCTGCTTCCAGACTCCTGTTTCTGCCCCTCTGTTTCCAGACTCCTGTTTCTCCCCCTCTGTTTCCAGACTCCTGTTTCTGCCCCTCTGTTTCCAGACTTCTGTTTCTCCCCCACTGTTTCCAGACTCCTGTTTCTCCCCCTCTGTTTCCAGACTCCTGTTTCTCCCCCACTGTTTCCAGACTCCTGTCTCTGCCCCTCTGTTTCCAGCCTCCTGATTCTGCCCCTGTGTTTCCAGACTCCTGTTTCTCACCCTCTGTTTCCAGACTCCTGTTTCTCTCCCTCTGTTTCCAGACTCCTGTTTCTCCCCCTCTGCTTCCAGACTCCTGATTCTCACCCTCTGTTTCCACCCTCCTGTTTCTCCCCCTCTGTTTCCAGACTCCTGTTTCTCCCCCTCTGTTTCCAGGCTCCTGTTTCTGCCCCTCTGTTTCCAGACTCCTGTTTCTCCCCCTCTGTTTCCAGACTCCTGTTTCTGCCCCTCTGTTTCCAGACTTCTGTTTCTCCCCCTCTGTTTCCAGACTCCTGTTTCTCCCCCTCTGTTTCCAGACTCCTGTTTCTCCCCCTCGGTTTCCAGACTCCTGTTTCTGCCCCTCTGTTTCCAGCCTCCTGATTCTGCCCCTCTGTTTCCAGACTCCTGTTTCTCACTCTCTGTTTCCAGACTCCTGTTTCTCCCCCTCTGTTTCCAGACTCCTGTTTCTCCCCCTCTGCTTCCAGACTCCTGATTCTCCCTCTCTGTTTCCAGACTCCTGTTTCTGCCCCTCTGTTTCCAGACTCCTGTTTCTCCCCCTCTGTTTCCAGACTCCTGTATCTGCCCCTCTGTTTCCAGGCTCCTGTTTCTGCCCCATAGTTTCCAGACTCCTGTTTCTGCCCCTCTGTTTCCAGACTCCTGTTTCTCCCCTCTGTTTCCAGACTCCTGTTTCTCCCCCTCTGTTTCCAGCCTCCTGTTTCTGCCCCTCAGTTTCCAACCTCCTGTTTCTCGCCCTCTGTTTCCAGACTCCTGTTTCTCCCCCTCTGTTTCCAGCCTCCTTTTTCTGCCCCTCTTTTTCCAGACTCCTGTTTCTCACCCTCTGTTTCCAGACTGCTGTTTCTCCCCCTCTGTTTCCAGACTCCTGTTTCTGCCCCTCTGTTTCCAGACTTCTGTTTCTCCCCCACTGTTTCCAGACTCCTGTTTCTCCCCCGCTGTTTCCAGACTCCTGTTTCTCCCCCTCTGTTTCCAGACTCATGTTTCGGCCCCTCTGTTTCCAGACTCCTGTTTCTCACCCTGAGTTTCCAGACTTCTGTTTCTCCCTCTCTGTTGCCAGCCTCCTGTTTCTCCCCGTCTGTTTCCAGCCTCCTGTTTCTTCCCCTCTGTTTCCAGACTCCTGTTACCGCCCCTCTGTTTCCAGCCGCCTGATTCTGCCCCTCTGTTTCCAGACTCCTGTTTCTCACCCTCTGATTCCAGACTTCTGTTTCCCTCCCTCTGTTTCCAGACTCCTGTTTCTCCCCCTCTGCTTCCAGACTCCTGATTCTCACCCTCTGTTTCCACCCTCCTGTTTCTCCCCCTCTGTTTCCAGGCTCCTGTTTCTCCCGCTCTGTTTCCAGACTCCTGTTTCTCCCCCTCTGTTTCCAGACTCATGTTTCTGCCCCTCTGTTTCCAGACTCCTGTTTCTCACCATCTGTTTCCAGACTCCTGTTCCTCCCCCTCTGTTTCCAGACTCCTGTTTCTGCCCCTCTGTTTCAGACTCCTGTTTCTCACCCTGAGTTTCCAGGCTCCTGTTTCTCCCCCTCTGTTTCCAGCATCCTGTTTCTTCCCCTCTGTTTCCAGACTGCTGTTTCTGCCCCTCTGTTTCCAGCCTCCTGATTCTGCCCCTCTGTTTCCAGACTCCTGCTTCTCACCCTCTGATTCCAGACTCCTGTTTCTCTCCCTCTGTTTCCAGACTCCTGTTTCTCCCCCTCTGCTTCCAGACTCCTGATTCTCACCCTCTGTTTCCAGACTCCTGTTTCTCCCCCTCCTTTTCCAGACTCCTGCTTCTCCCCCTCTGTTTCCAGCCTCCTGTTTCTCACGCTCTGTTTCCAGCCTCCTGTTTCTTCCCCTCTGTTTCCAGACTCCTGTTTCTGCCCCTCTGTTTCCAGCCACCTGATTCTGCCCCTCTGTTTCCAGACTCCTGTTTCTCACCCTCTGTTTCCAGACTCCTGTTTTTCTCCCTCTGTTTCCAGACTCCTGTTTCTCCCACCTCTGCTTCCAGACTCCTGATTCTCACCCTCTGTTTCCCCCCTCCTGTTCCTCCCCCTCTGTTTCCAGACTCCTGTTTCTCCCCCTCTGTTTCCAGACTCCTGTTTCTCCCCCTCTGCTTCCAGACTCCTGTTTCTGCCCCTCTGTTTCCAGACTCCTGTTTCTCCCCCTCTGTTTCCAGACTCCTGTTTCTGCCCCTCTGTTTCCAGACTTCTGTTTCTCCCACACTGTTTCCAGACTCCTGTTTCTCCCCCTCTGTTTCCAGACTCCTGTTTCTCCCCCACTGTTTCCAGACTCCTGTCTCTGCCCCTCTGTTTCCAGCCTCCTGATTCTGCCCCTGTGTTTCCAGACTCCTGTTTCTCACCCTCTGTTTCCAGACTCCTGTTTCTCTCCCTCTGTTTCCAGACTCCTGTTTCTCCCCCTCTGCTTCCAGACTCCTGATTCTCACCCTCTGTTTCCACCCTCCTGTTTCTCCCCCTCTGTTTCCAGACTCCTGTTTCTCCCCCTCTGTTTCCAGGCTCCTGTTTCTGCCCCTCTGTTTCCAGACTCCTGTTTCTCCCCCTCTGTTTCCAGACTCCTGTTTCTGCCCCTCTGTTTCCAGACTCCTGTTTCTCCCCCTCTGTTTCCAGACTCCTGTTTCTCCCCCTCTGTTTCCAGACTCCTGTTTCTCCCCCTCGGTTTCCAGACTCCTGTTTCTGCCCCTCTGTTTCCAGCCTCCTGATTCTGCCCCTCTGTTTCCAGACTCCTGTTTCTCACACTCTGTTTCCAGACTCCTGTTTCTCCCCCTCTGTTTCCAGACTCCTGTTTCTCCCCCTCTGCTTCCAGACTCCTGATTCTCACCCTCTGTTTCCAGACTCCTGTTTCTCCCCCTCTGTTTCCAGACTCCTGTTTCTCCCCCTCTGTTTCCAGACTCCTGTATCTGCCCCTCTGTTTCCAGGCTCCTGTTTCTGCCCCATAGTTTCCAGACTCCTGTTTCTGCCCCTCTGTTTCCAGCCTCCTGTTTCTCCCCTCTGTTTCCAGACTCCTGTTTCTCCCCCTCTGTTTCCAGCCTCCTGTTTCTGCCCCTCAGTTTCCAACCTCCTGTTTCTCGCCCTCTGTTTCCAGACTCCTGTTTCTCCCCCTCTGTTTCCAGCCTCCTTTTTCTGCCCCTCTTTTTCCAGGCTCCTGTTTCTCACCCTCTGTTTCCAGAATGCTGTTTCTCCCCCTCTGTTTCCAGACTCCTGTTTCTGCCCCTCTGTTTCCAGACTTCTGTTTCTCCCCCACTGTTTCCAGACTCCTGTTTCTCCCCCGCTGTTTCCAGACTCCTGTTTCTCCCCCTCTGTTTCCAGACTCATGTTTCTGCCCCTCTGTTTCCAGACTCCTGTTTCTCACCCTGAGTTTCCAGACTTCTGTTTCTCCCTCTCTGTTGCCAGCCTCCTGTTTCTCCCCCTCTGTTTCCAGCCTCCTGTTTCTTCCCCTCTGTTTCCAGACTCCTGTTACCGCCCCTCTGTTTCCAGCCTCCTGATTCTGCCCCTCTGTTTCCAGACTCCTGTTTCTCACCCTCTGATTCCAGACTTCTGTTTCCCTCCCTCTGTTTCCAGACTCCTGTTTCTCCCCCTCTGCTTCCAGACTCCTGATTCTCACCCTCTGTTTCCACCCTCCTGTTTCTCCCCCTCTGTTTCCAGACTCCTGTTTCTCCCACTCTGTTTCCAGACTCCTGATTCTGCCCCTCTGTTTCCAGACTCCTGTTTCTCCCCCTCTGTTACCAGAATCCTGTTTCTGCCCCTCTGTTTCCAGACTTCTGTTTCTCCCCCTCTGTTTCCAGACTCCTGTTTCTCCCCCTCTGTTTCCAGACTCCTGTTTCTCCCCCTCTGTTTCCAGACACCTGTTTCTGCCCCTCTGTTTCCAGCCTCCTGATTCTGCCCCTCTGTTTCCAGACTCCTGTTTCTCACCCTCTGTTTCCAGACTCCTGTTTCTCTCCCTCTGTTTCCAGACTCCTGTTTCTCCCCCTCTGCTTCCAGACTCCTGATTCTGCCCCTCTGTTTCCAGACTCCTGTTTCTCCCCCTCTGTTACCAGACTCCTGTTTCTGCCCCTCTGTTTCCAGACTCCTGATTCTCACCCTCTGTTTCCACCCTCCTGTTTCTCCCCCTCTGTTTCCAGACTCCTGATTCTGCCCCTCTGTTTCCAGACTCCTGTTTCTCCCCCTCTGTTACCAGACTCCTGTTTCTGCCCCTCTGTTTCCAGACTTCTGTTTCTCCCCCTCTGTTTCCAGACTCCTGTTTCTCCCCCTCTGTTTCCAGACTCCTGATTCTCACCCTCTGTTTCCACCCTCCTGTTTCTCCCCCTCTGTTTCCAGACTCCTGTTTCTCCCCCTCTGTTTCCAGACTCCTGATTCTGCCCCTCTGTTTCCAGACTCCTGTTTCTCCCCCCCTGTTACCAGACTCCTGTTTCTGCCACTCTGTTTCCAGACTCCTGTTTCTGCCCCTCTGTTTCCAGCCTCCTGTTTCTCCCCCTCTGTTTCCAGACTCCTGTTTCTCCCCATCTGTTTCCAGCCTCCTGTTTCTGCCCCTCAGTTTCCAACCTCCTGTTTCTCGCCCCCTGTTTCCAGACTCCTGTTTCTCCCCCTCTGTTTCCAGCCTCCAATTTCTGCCCCTCTGTTTCCAGACTCCTGTTTCTGCCCCTCTGTTTCCAGACTTCTGTTTCTCCCCCACTGTTTCCAGACTCCTGTTTCTCCCCCTCTGTTTCCAGACTCCTGTTTCTCCCCCTCTGTTTCCAGACTCATGTTTCTGCCCCTCTGTTTCCCGACTCCTGTTTCTCACCGTCTGTTTCCAGACTCCTGTTCCTCCCCCTCTGTTTCCAGACTCCTGTTTCTGCCCCTCTGTTTCCAGACTCCTGTTTCTCACCCTGAGTTTCCAGACTCCTGTTTCTCCCCCTCTGTTTCCAGCCTCCTGTTTCTCACCCTCTGTTTCCAGCCTCCTGTTTCTTCCCCTCTGTTTCCAGACTCCTGTTTCTGCCCCACTGTTTCCAGCCTCCTGATTCTGCCCCTCTGTTTCCAGACTCCTGTTTCTCACTCTCTGTTTCCAGACTCCTGTTTCTCTCCCTCTGTTTCCAGACTCCTGTTTCTCCCCCTCTGTTTCCAGACTCCTGATTCTGCCCCTCTGTTTCCAGACTCCTGTTTCTCCCCCTCTGTTACCAGACTCCTGTTTCTGCCCCTCTGTTCCCAGACTTCTGTTTCTCCCCCTCTGTTTCCAGACTCCTGATTCTCCCCCTCTGTTTCCAGACTCCTGATTCTCACCCTCTGTTTCCACCCTCCTGTTTCTCCCCCTCTGTTCCCAGACTCCTGTTTCTCCCCCTCTGTTTCCAGACTCCTGATTCTGCCCCTCTGTGTCCAGACTCCTGTTTCTCCCCCTCTGTTACCAGACTCCTGTTTCTGCCACTCTGTTTCCAGACTCCTGTTTCTGCCCCTCTGTTTCCAGCCTCCTGTTTCTCCCCCTCTGTTTCCAGACTCCTGTTTCTCCCCCTCTGTTTCCAGCCTCCTGTTTCTGCCCCTCAGTTTCCAACCTCCTGTTTCTCGCCCTCTGTTTCCAGACTCCTGTTTCTCCCCCTCTGTTTCCAGCCTCCAATTTCTGCCCCTCTGTTTCCAGACTCCTGTTTCTGCCCCTCTGTTTCCAGACTCCTGTTTCTGCCCCTCTGTTTCCAGACTCCTGTTTCTCCCCCTCTGTTTCCAGACTCCTGTTTCTGCCCCTCTGTTTCCAGACTCCTGTTTCTGCCTCTCTGTATCCAGACTCCTGTTTCTCCCCCTCTGTTTCCAGACTCCTGTTTCTCCCCCTCTGTTTCCAGCCTCCTGTTTCTGCCCCTCAGTTTCCAACCTCCTTTTTCTCGCCCTCTGTTTCCAGACGCCTGTTTCTCCCCCTCTGTTTCCAGCCTCCTGTTTCTGCCCCTCTGTTTCCAGACTCCTGTTTCTCACCCTCTGTTTCCAGACTGCTGTTTCTCCCCCTCTGTTTCCAGACTCCTGTTTCTGCCCCTCTGTTTCCAGACTTCTGTTTCTCCCCCTCTGTTTCCAGACTCCTGTTTCTCCCCCTCTGTTTCCAGACTCCTGTTTCTCCCCCTCTGTTTCAAGACTCATGTTTCTGCCCCTCTGTTTCCCGACTCCTGTTTCTCACCGTCTGTTTCCAGACTCCTGTTCCTCCCCCTCTGTTTCCAGACTCCTGTTTCTACCCCTCTGTTTCCAGACTCCTGTTTCTCACCCTGAGTTTCCAGACTCCTGTTTCTCCCCCTCTGTTTCCAGCCTCCTGTTTCTCACCCTCTGTTTCCAGCCTCCTGTTTCTTCCCCTCTGTTTCCAGACTCCTGTTTCTGCCCCACTGTTTCCAGCCTCCTGATTCTGCCCCTCTGTTTCCAGACTCCTGTTTCTCACTCTCTGTTTCCAGACTCCTGTTTCTCTCCCTCTGTTTCCAGACTCCTGTTTCTCCCCCTCTGTTTCCAGACTCCTGATTCTGCCCCTCTGTTTCCAGACTCCTGTTTCTCCCCCTCTGTTACCAGACTCCTGTTTCTGCCCCTCTGTTTCCAGACTTCTGTATCTCCCCCTCTGTTTCCAGACTCCTGTTTCACCCCCTCTGTTTCCAGACTCTTGATTCTCTCCCTCTGTTTCCACCCTCCTGTTTCTCCCCCTCTGTTCCCAGACTCCTGTTTCTCCCCCTCTGTTTCCAGACTCCTGATTCTGCCCCTCTGTTTCCACCCTCCTGTTTCTCACACTCTGTTTCCAGCCTCCTGTTTCTTCCCCTCTGTTTCCAGACTCCTGTTTCTGCCCCTCTGTTTCCAGCCTCCTGATTCTGCCCCTCTGTTTACAGACTCCTATATCTCACCCTCTGTTTCCAGACTCCTGTTTCTCTCCCTCTGTTTCCAGACTCCTGTTTCTCCCCCTCTGCTTCCAGACTCCTGATTCTCCCCCTCTGTTTCCACCCTCCTGTTTCTCCCCCTCTGTTTCCAGACTCCTGTTTCTCCCCCTCTGTTTCCAGACTCCTGTTTCTGCCCCTCTGTTTCCAGAATCCTGTTTCTCCCCCTCTGTTTCCAGACTCCTGTTTCTGCCCCTCTGTTTCCAGACTTCTGTTTCTCCCCCTCTGTTTCCAGACTCCTGTTTCTCCCCCTCTGTTTCCAGACTCCTGTTTCTCCCCCTCTGTTTCCAGACTCCTGTTTCTGCCCCTCTGTTTCCAGCCTCCTGATTCTGCCCCTCTGTTTCCAGACTCCTGTTTCTCACCCTCTGTTTCCAGACTCCTGATTCTCCCCCTCTGTTTCCAGACTCCTGTTTCCCCTATCTGCTTCCAGACTCCTGATTCTCACCCTCTGTTTCCAGACTCCTGTTTCTCCCCCTCTGTTTCCAGACTCCAGTTTCTCCCCCTCTGTTTCCAGACTCCTGTTTCTGCCCCTCTGTTTCCAGGCTCCTGTTTCTGCCCCTCTTTTTCCAGACTCCTGTTTCTGCCCCTCTGTTTCCAGACTCCTGTTTCTCCCCCTCTGTTTCCAGACTCCTGTTTCTCCCCCACTGTTTCCAGCCTCGTATTTCCACCCCTCAGTTTCCAACCTCCTGCTTCTCGCCCTCTTTTTCCAGAATCCTGTTTCTCCCCCTCTGTTTCCAGCCTCCTGTTTCAGCTCCTCTGTTTCCAGACTCCTATTTCTCACCCTCTGTTTCCAGACTCCTGTTTCTCCCCCTCTCTTTCCAGACTCCTGTTACCCCCCTCTGCTTCCAGACTCCTGATTCTCACCCTCTGTATCCAGACTCCTGTTTCTCCCCCTCTGTTTCCAGACTCCAGTTTCTCCCCCTCTGTTTCCAGACTCCTGTTTCTGCCCCTCTGTTTCCAGGCTCCTGTTTCTGCCCCTCTGTTTCCAGACTCCTGTTTCTGCCCCTCTGTTTCCAGACTCCTGTTTCTCCCCCTCTGTTTCCAGCCTCCTGATTCTGCCCCTCTGTTTCCAGACTCCTGCTTCTCACCCTCTGATTCCAGACTCCTGTTTCTCTCCCTCTGTTTCCAGACTCCTGTTTCTCCCCCTCTGCTTCCAGACTCCTGATTCTCACCCTCTGTTTCAAGACTCCTGTTTCTCCCCCTCTGTTTCCAGACTCATGTTTCTGCCCCTCTGTTTCCAGACTCCTGTTTCTCACCGTCTGTTTCCAGACTCCTGTTCCTCCCCCTCTGTTTCCAGACTCCTGTTTCTGCCCCTCTGTTTCCAGACTCCTGTTTCTCACCCTGAGTTTCCAGACTCCTGTTTCTCCCCCTCTGTTTCCAGCCTCCTGTTTCTCACCCTCTGTTTCCAGCCTCCTGTTTCTTCCCCTCTGTTTCCAGACTCCTGTTTCTGCCCCTTTGATTCCAGCCTCCTGATTCTGCCCCTCTGTTTACAGACTCCTGTTTCTCACCCTCTGTTTCCAGACTCCTGTTTCTCTCCCTCTGTTTCCAGACTCCTGCTTCTCCCCCTCTGCTTCCAGACTCCTGATTCTCACCCTCTGTTTCCACCCTCCTGTTTCTCCCCCTCTGTTTCCAGACTCCTGTTTCTCCCCCTCTGTTTCCAGACTCCTGTTTCTCCCCCTCTGTTACCAGACTCCTGTTTCTGCCCCTCTGTTTCCAGACTTCTGTTTCTCCCCCTCTGTTTCCAGACTCCTGTTTCACCCCCTCTGTTTCCAGACTCTTGATTCTCTCCCTCTGTTTCCACCCTCCTGTTTCTCCCCCTCTGTTCCCAGACTCCTGTTTCTCCCCCTCTGTTTCCAGACTCCTGATTCTGCCCCTCTGTTTCCACCCTCCTGTTTCTCACACTCTGTTTCCAGCCTCCTGTTTCTTCCCCTCTGTTTCCAGACTCCTGTTTCTGCCCCTCTGTTTCCAGCCTCCTGATTCTGCCCCTCTGTTTACAGACTCCTATTTCTCACCCTCTGTTTCCAGACTCCTGTTTCTCTCCCTCTGTTTCCAGACTCCTGTTTCTCCCCCTCTGCTTCCAGAATCCTGATTCTCCCCCTCTGTTTCCACCCTCCTGTTTCTCCCCCTCTGTTTCCAGACTCCTGTTTCTCCCCCTCTGTTTCCAGACTCCTGTTTCTGCCCCTCTGTTTCCAGAATCCTGTTTCTCCCCCTCTGTTTCCAGACTCCTGTTTCTGCCCCTCTGTTTCCAGACTTCTGTTTCTCCCCCTCTGTTTCCAGACTCCTGTTTCTCCCCCTCTGTTTCCAGACTCCTGTTTCTCCCCCTCTGTTTCCAGACTCCTGTTTCTGCCCCTCTGTTTCCAGCCTCCTGATTCTGCCCCTCTGTTTCCAGACTCCTGTTTCTCACCCTCTGTTTCCAGACTCCTGATTCTCCCCCTCTGTTTCCAGACTCCTGTTTCCCCCCTCTGCTTCCAGACTCCTGATTCTCACCCTCTGTTTCCAGACTCCTGTTTCACCCCCTCTTTTTCCAGACTCCAGTTTCTCCCCCTCTGTTTCCAGACTCCTGTTTCTGCCCCTCTGTTTCCAGGCTCCTGTTTCTGCCCCTCTTTTTCCAGACTCCTGTTTCTGCCCCTCTGTTTCCAGACTCCTGTTTCTCCCCCTCTGTTTCCAGACTCCTGTTTCTCCCCCACTGTTTCCAGCCTCGTATTTCCACCCCTCAGTTTCCAACCTCCTGCTTCTCGCCCTCTTTTTCCAGAATCCTGTTTCTCCCCCTCTGTTTCCAGCCTCCTGTTTCAGCTCCTCTGTTTCCAGACTCCTGTTTCTCACCCTCTGTTTCCAGACTCCTGTTTCTCCCCCTCTGTTTCCAGACTCCTGTTACCCCCCTCTGCTTCCAGACTCCTGATTCTCACCCTCTGTATCCAGACTCCTGTTTCTCCCCCTCTGTTTCCAGACTCCAGTTTCTCCCCCTCTGTTTCCAGACTCCTGTTTCTGCCCCTCTGTTTCCAGGCTCCTGTTTCTGCCCCTCTGTTTCCAGACTCCTGTTTCTGCCCCTCTGTTTCCAGACTCCTGTTTCTCCCCCTCTGTTTCCAGCCTCCTGATTCTGCCCCTCTGTTTCCAGACTCCTGCTTCTCACCCTCTGATTCCAGACTCCTGTTTCTCTCCCTCTGTTTCCAGACTCCTGTTTCTCCCCCTCTGCTTCCAGACTCCTGATTCTCACCCTCTGTTTCCAGACTCCTGTTTCTCCCCCTCTGTTTCCAGACTCATGTTTCTGCCCCTCTGTTTCCAGACTCCTGTTTCTCACCGTCTGTTTCCAGACTCCTGTTCCTCCCCCTCTGTTTCCAGACTCCTGTTTCTGCCCCTCTGTTTCCAGACTCCTGTTTCTCACCCTGAGTTTCCAGACTCCTGTTTCTCCCCCTCTGTTTCCAGCCTCCTGTTTCTGCCCCTCTGTTTCCAGCCTCCTGTTTCTTCCCCTCTGTTTCCAGACTCCTGTTTCTGCCCCTTTGATTCCAGCCTCCTGATTCTGCCCCTCTGTTTACAGACTCCTTTTTCTCACCCTCTGTTTCCGGACTCCTGTTTCTCTCCCTCTGTTTCCAGACTCCTGTTTCTCCCCCTCTGCTTCCAGACTCCTGATTCTCACCCTCTGTTTCCACCCTCCTGTTTCTCCCCCTCTGTTTCCAGACTCCTGTTTCTCCCCCTCTGTTTCCAGACTCCTGATCCTGCCCCTCTGTTTCCAGAATCCTGTTTCTCCCCCTCTGTTTCCAGACTCCAATTTCTGCCCCTCTGTTTCCAGACTCCTGTTTCTCCCCCTCTGTTTCCAGACTCCTGTTTCTCCCTCTCTGTTTCCAGACTCATGTTTCTGCCCCTCTGTTTCCCGACTCCTGTTTCTCACCGTCTGTTTCCAGACTCCTGTTCCTCCCCCTCTGTTTCCAGACTCCTGTTTCTGCCCCTCTGTTTCCAGACTCCTGTTTCTCACCCTGAGTTTCCAGACTCCTGTTTCTCCCCCTCTGTTTCCAGCCTCCTGTTTCTCACCCTCTGTTTCCAGCCTCCTGTTTCTTCCCCTCTGTTTCCAGACTCCTGTTTCTGCCCCACTGTTTCCAGCCTCCTGATTCTGCCCCTCTGTTTCCAGACTCCTGTTTCTCACCCTCTGTTTCCAGACTCCTGTTTCTCTCCCTCTGTTTCCAGACTCCTGTTTCTCCCCCTCTGTTTCCAGACTCCTGATTCTCCCCCTCTGTTTCCAGACTCCTGATTCTCACCCTCTGTTTCCACCCTCCTGTTTCTCCACCTCTGTTCCCAGACTCCTGTTTCTCCCCCTCTGTTTCCAGACTCCTGATTCTGCCCCTCTGTTTCCAGACTCCTGTTTCTCCCCCTCTGTTACCAGACTCCTGTTTCTGCCACTCTGTTTCCAGACTCCTGTTTCTGCCTCTCTGTTTCCAGCCTCCTGTTTCTCCCCCTCTGTTTCCAGACTCCTGTTTCTCCCCCTCTGTTTCCAGCCTCCTGTTTCTGCCCCTCAGTTTCCAACCTCCTGTTTCTCGCCCTCTGTTTCCAGACTCCTGTTTCTCCCCCTCTGTTTCCAGCCTCCAATTTCTGCCCCTCTGTTTCCAGACTCCTGTTTCTGCCCCTCTGTTTCCAGACTCCTGCTTCTGCCCCTCTGTTTCCAGACTCCTGTTTCTCCCCCTCTGTTTCCAGACTCCTGTTTCTGCCCCTCTGTTTCCAGACTCCTGTTTCTGCCTCTCTGTATCCAGACTCCTGTTTCTCCCCCTCTGTTTCCAGACTCCTGTTTCTCCCCCTCTGTTTCCAGCCTCCTGTTTCTGCCCCTCAGTTTCCAACCTCCTGTTTCTCGCCCTCTGTTTCCAGACGCCTGTTTCTCCCCCTCTGTTTCCAGCCTCCTGTTTCTGCCCCTCTGTTTCCAGACTCCTGTTTCTCACCCTCTGTTTCCAGACTGCTGTTTCTCCCCCTCTGTTTCCAGACTCCTGTTTCTGCCCCTCTGTTTCCAGACTTCTGTTTCTCCCCCTCTGTTTCCAGACTCCTGTTTCTCCCCCTCTGTTTCCAGACTCCTGTTTCTCCCCCTCTGTTTCCAGACTCATGTTTCTGCCCCTCTGTTTCCAGACTCCTGTTTCTCACCGTCTGTTTCCAGACTCCTGTTCCTCCCCCTCTGTTTCCAGACTCCTGTTTCTGCCCCTCTGTTTCCAGACTCCTGTTTCTCACCCTGAGTTTCCAGACTCCTGTTTCTCCCCCTCTGTTTCCAGCCTCCTGTTTCTCACCCTCTGTTTCCAGCCTCCTGTTTCTTCCCCTCTGTTTCCAGACTCCTGTTTCTGCCCCTCTGTTTCCAGCCTCCTGATTCTGCCCCTCTGTTTACAGACTCCTGTTTCTCACCCTCTGTTTCCAGACTCCTGTTTCTCTCCCTCTGTTTCCAGACTCCTGTTTCTCCCCCTCTGCTTCCAGACTCCTGATTCTCACCCTCTGTTTCCACCCTCCTGTTTCTCCCCCTCTGTTTCCAGACTCCTGTTTCTCCCCCTCTGTTTCCAGACTCCTGTTTCTGCCCCTCTGTTTCCAGAATCCTGTTTCTCCCCCTCTGTTTCCAGACTCCTGTTTCTGCCCCTCTGTTTCCAGACTTCTGTTTCTCCCCCTCTGTTTCCAGACTCCTGTTTCTCCCCCTCTGTTTCCAGACTCCTGTTTCTCCCCCTCTGTTTCCAGACTCCTGTTTCTGCCCCTCTGTTTCCACTCTCCTGATTCTGCCCCTCTGTTTCCAGACTCCTGTTTCTCACCCTCTGTTTCCAGACTCCTGATTCTCCCCCTCTGTTTCCAGACTCCTGTTTCCCCCCTCTTCTTCCAGACTCCTGATTCTCACCCTCTGTTTCCAGACTCCTGTTTCTCCCCCTCTGTTTCCAGACTCCAGTTTCTCCCCCTCTGTTTCCAGACTCCTGTTTCTGCCCCTCTGTTTCCAGGCTCCTGTTTCTGCCCCTCTTTTTCCAGACTCCTGTTTCTGCCCCTCTGTTTCCAGACTCCTGTTTCTCCCCCTCTGTTTCCAGACTCCTGTTTCACCCCCACTGTTTCCAGCCTCCTATTTCCGCCCCTCAGTTTCCAACCTCCTGCTTCTCGCCCTCTGTTTCCCGAATCCTGTTTCTCCCCCTCTGTTTCCAGCCTCCTGTTTCTGCTCCTCTGTTCCAAGACTCCTGTTTCTCACCCTCTGTTTCCAGACTCCTGTTTCTCCCCCTCTGTTTCCAGACTCCTGTTTCTGCCCCTCTGTTTCCAGACTTCTGTTTCTCTCCCTCTGTTTCCAGGCTCCTGTTTCTCCCCCTCTGTTTCCAGACTCCTGTTTCTCCCCCTCTGTTTCCA
Organism: Carcharhinus amblyrhynchos; assembly: GCF_965287045.1. Taxonomy (NCBI): domain Eukaryota; kingdom Metazoa; phylum Chordata; class Chondrichthyes; order Carcharhiniformes; family Carcharhinidae; genus Carcharhinus; species Carcharhinus amblyrhynchos. The sequence continues at coordinate 81,283 of NW_027650123.1, forward strand.
GACTCATGTTTCTGCCCCTCTGTTTCCAGACTCCTGTTTCTCACCATCTTTTTCCAGACTCCTGTTCCTCCCCCTCTGTTTCCAGACTCCTGTTTCTGCCCCTCTGTTTCCAGACTCCTGTTTCTCACCCTGAGTTTCCAGGCTCCTGTTTCTCCCCCTCTGTTTCCAGCCTCCTGTTTCTCCCCCTCTGTTTCCAGACTCCTGTTTCTCCCCCTCTGTTTCCAGCCTCCTGTTTCTGCCCCTCAGTTTCCAACCTCCTGTTTCTCCCCCTCTGTTTCCAGACTCCTGTTTCTCCCCCTCTGTTTCCAGACTCCTGTTTCTGCCCCTCTGTTTCCAGACTTCTGTTTCTCCCCCACTGTTTCCAGACTCCTGTTTCTCCCCCTCTGTTTCCAGACTCCTGTTTCTCCCCCTGTGTTTCCAGACTCATGTTTCTGCCCCTCTGTTTCCAGACTCCTGTTTCTCACCCTGAGTTTCCAGACTTCTGTTTCTCCCTCTCTGTTTCCAGACTCCTGTTTCTCCCCCTCTGTTTCCAGACTCCTGTTTCTTCCCCTCTGTTTCCAGACTCCTGTTACTGCCCCTCTGTTTCCAGCCTCCTGATTCTGCCCCTCTGTTTCCAGACTCCTGTTTCTGACCCTCTGTTTCCAGACTCCTGTCTCTCTACCTCTATTTCTAGACTCCTGTTTCTCCCCCTCTGCTTCCAGACCCCTGATTCTCACCCTCTGTTTCCACCCTCCTGTTTCTCCCCCTCTGTTTCCAGACTCCTGTTTCTCCCCCTCTGTTTCCAGGCTCCTGATTCTCTCCCTCTGTTTCCAGACTCCTGTTTCTCCCCCTCTGTTACCAGACTCCAGTTTCTGCCCCTCTGTTTCCAGACTTCTGTTTCTCCCCCTCTGTTTCCAGGCTCCTGTTTCTCTCCCTCTGTTTCCAGACTCCTGTTTCTCCCCCTCTGCTTCCTGACTCCTGATTCTCACCCTCTGTTTCCACCCTCCTGTTTCTCCCCCTCTGTTTCCAGACTCCTGTTTCTCCCCCTCTGTTTCCAGACTCCTGATTCTGCCCCTCTGTTTCCAGACTCCTGTTTCTCCCCCTCTGTTACCAGACTCCTGTTTCTGCCCCTCTGTTTCCAGACTTCTGTTTCTCCCCCTCTGTTTCCAGACTCCTGTTTCTCCCCCTCTGTTTCCAGACTCCTGATTCTCACCCTCTGTTTCCACCCTTCTGTTTCTCCCCCACTGTTTCCAGACTCCTGTTTCTCCCCCTCTGTTTCCAGACTCCTGATTCTGCCCCTCTGTTTCCAGACTCCTGTTTCTCCCCCTCTGTTACCAGACTCCTGTTTCTGCCCCTCTGTTTCCAGACTCCTGTTTCTGCCTCTCTGTTTCCAGACTCCTGTTACTCCCCCTCTGTTTCCAGACTCCTGTTTCTGCCCCTCTGTTTCCAGGCTCCTGTCTCTGCCCCTCTGTTTCCAGACTCCTGTTTCTGCCCCTCTGTTTCCAGCCTCCTTTTTCTCCCCCTCTGTTTCCAGACTCCTGTTTCTCCCCCTCTGTTTCCAGCCTCCTGTTTCTGCCCCTCAGTTTCCAACCTTCTGTTTCTCGCCCTCTGTTTCCAGACTCCTGTTTCTGCCCCTCTGTTTCCAGACTACTGTTTCTCACCCTCTGTTTCCAGACTGCTGTTTCTCCCCCTCTGTTTCCAGACTCCTGTTTCTGCCCCTCTGTTTCCAGACTCCTGTTTCTCCCCCTCTGTTTCCAGACTCCTGTTTCTCCCCCTCTGTTTCCAGACTCTTGTTTCTCCGCCTCTGTTTCCAGACTCCTGTTTCTGCCCCTCTCTTTCCAGCCTCCTGATTCTGCCCCTCTGTTTCCTGAGTTCTGTTTCTCCCCCTCTGTTTCCAGACTCCTGTTTCTGCCCCTCTGTTTCCAGACTTCTGTTTCTCCCCCTCTGTTTCCAGACTCCTGATTCTCACCCTCTGTTTCCACCCTCCTGTTTCTCCCCCACTGTTTCCAGACTCCTGTTTCTCCCCCTCTGTTTCCAGACTCCTGATTCTGCCCCTCTGTTTCCAGACTCCTGTTTCTCCCCCTCTGTTACCAGACTCCTGTTTCTGCCCCTATGTTTCCAGACTCCTGTTTCTGCCTCTCTGTTTCCAGACTCCAGTTTCTCCCCCTCTGTTTCCAGACTCCTGCTTCTGCCCCTCTGTTTCCAGGCTCCTGTCTCTGCCCCTCTGTTTCCAGACTCCTGTTTCTGCCCCTCTGTTTCCAGCCTCCTGTTTCTCCCCCTCTGTTTCCAGACTCCTGTTTCTCCCCCTCTGTTTCCAGCCTCCTGTTTCTGCCCCTCAGTTTCCAACCTCCTGTTTCTCCCCCTCTGTTTCCAGACTCCTGTTTCTCCCCCTCTGTTTCCAGCCTCCTGTTTCTGCCCCTCTGTTTCCAGACTCCTGTTTCTCACCCTCTGTTTCCAGACTCCTGTTTCTCCCCCTCTGTTTCCAGACTCCTGTTTCTGCCCCTCTGTTTCCAGACTCCTGTTTCTCCCCCTCTGTTTCCAGACTCCTGTTTCTCCCCGTCTGTTTCCAGACTCCTGTTTCTCCCCCTCTGTTTCCAGACTCCTGTTTCTGCCCCTCTGTTTCCAGCCTCCTGATTCTGCCCCTCTGTTTACAGACTCCTGTTTCTCACCCTCTGTTTCCAGACTCCTGTTTCTCTCCCTCTGTTTCCAGGCTCCTGTTTCTCCCCCTCTGCTTCCAGACTCCTGATTCTCACCCTCTGTTTCCACCCTCCTGTTTCTCCCCCTCTGTTTCCAGACTCCTGTTTCTCCCCCTCTGTTTCCAGACTCCTGTTTCTGCCCCTCTGTTTCCAGAATCCTGTTTCTCCCCCTCTGTTTCCAGACTCCTGTTTCTGCCCCTCTGTTTCCAGACTTCTGTTTCTCCCCCTCTGTTTCCAGACTCCTGTTTCTCCCCCTCTGTTTCCAGACTCCTGTTTCTCCCCCTCTGTTTCCAGACTCCTGTTTCTGCCCCTCTGTTTCCAGCCTCCTGATTCTGCCCCTCTGTTTCCAGACTCCTGTTTCTCACCCTCTGTTTCCAGACTCCTGATTCTCCCCCTCTGTTTCCAGACTCCTGTTTCCCCCCTCTTCTTCCAGACTCCTGATTCTCACCCTCTGTTTCCAGACTCCTGTTTCTCCCCCTCTGTTTCCAGACTCCAGTTTCTCCCCCTCTGTTTCCAGACTCCTGTTTCTGCCCCTCTGTTTCCAGGCTCCTGTTTCTGCCCCTCTTTTTCCAGACTCCTGTTTCTGCCCCTCTGTTTCCAGACTCCTGTTTCTCCCCCTCTGTTTCCAGACTCCTGTTTCACCCCCACTGTTTCCAGCCTCCTATTTCCGCCCCTCAGTTTCCAACCTCCTGCTTCTCGCCCTCTGTTTCCAGAATCCTGTTTCTCCCCCTCTGTTTCCAGCCTCCTGTTTCTGCTCCTCTGTTCCAAGACTCCTGTTTCTCACCCTCTGTTTCCAGACTCCTGTTTCTCCCCCTCTGTTTCCAGACTCCTGTTTCTGCCCCTCTGTTTCCAGACTTCTGTATCTCTCCCTCTGTTTCCAGGCTCCTGTTTCTCCCCCTCTGTTTCCAGACTCCTGTTTCTCCCCCTCTGTTTCCAGACTCATGTTTCTGCCCCTCTGTTTCCAGACTCCTGTTTCTCACCATCTTTTTCCAGACTCCTGTTCCTCCCCCTCTGTTTCCAGACTCCTGTTTCTGCCCCTCTGTTTCCAGACTCCTGTTTCTCACCCTGAGTTTCCAGGCTCCTGTTTCTCCCCCTCTGTTTCCAGCCTCCTGTTTCTCCCCCTCTGTTTCCAGACATCTGTTTCTCCGCCTCTGTTTCCAGCCTCCTGTTTCTGCCCCTCAGTTTCCAACCTCCTGCTTCTCGCCCTCTGTTTCCAGACTCCTGTTTCTCCCCCTCTGTTTCCAGCCTCCTGTTTCTGCCACTCTGTTTCCAGACTCCTGTTTCTCCCCCTCTGTTTCCAGACTCCTGTTTCTCCCCCTCTGTTTCCAGACTCCTGTTTCTGCCCCTCTGTTTCCAGACTTCTGTTTCTCCCCCACTGTTTCCAGACTCCTGTTTCTCCCCCTCTGTTTCCAGACTCCTGTTTCTCCCCCTGTGTTTCCAGACTCATGTTTTTGCCCCTCTGATTCCAGACTCCTGTTTCTCACCCTGAGATTCCAGACTTCTGTTTCTCCCTCTCTGTTTCCAGCCTCCTGTTTCTCCCCCTCTGTTTCCAGACTCCTGTTTCTTCCCCTCTGTTTCCAGACTCCTGTTACTGCCCCTCTGTTTCCAGCCTCCTGATTCTGCCCCTCTGTTTCCAGACTCCTGTTTCTGACCCTCTGTTTCCAGACTCCTGTCTCTCTCCCTCTATTTCTAGACTCCTGTTTCTCCCCCTCTGCTTCCAGACCCCTGATTCTCACCCTCTGTTTCCACCCTCCTGTTTCTCCCCCTCTGTTTCCAGACTCCTGTTTCTCCCACTCTGTTTCCAGACTCCTGATTCTCTCCCTCTGTTTCCAGACTCCTGTTTCTCCCCCTCTGTTACCAGACTCCAGTTTCTGCCCCTCTGTTTCCAGACTTCTGTTTCTCCCCCTCTGTTTCCAGGCTCCTGTTTCTCCCCCTCTGTTTCCAGACGCCTGTTTCTCCCCCTCTGTTTCCAGACTGCTGTTTCTCCCCCTCTGCTTCCTGACTCCTGATTCTCACCCTCTGTTTCCACCCTCCTGTTTCTCCCCCTCTGTTTCCAGACTCCTGTTTCTCCCACTCTGTTTCCAGACTCCTGATTCTGCCCCTCTGTTTCCAGACTCCTGTTTCTCCCCCTCTGTTACCAGACTCCTGTTTCTGCCCCTCTGTTTCCAGACTTCTGTTTCTCCCCCTCTGTTTCCAGACTCCTGTTTCTCCCCCTCTGTTTCCAGACTCCTGATTCTCACCCTCTGTTTCCACCCTTCTGTTTCTCCCCCACTGTTTCCAGACTCCTGTTTCTCCCCCTCTGTTTCCAGACTCCTGTTTCTGCCCCTCTGTTTCCAGACTCCTGTTTCTCCCCCTCTGTTACCAGACTCCTGTTTCTGCCCCTCTGTTTCCAGACTCCTGTTTCTGCCTCTCTGTTTCCAGACTCCTGTTTCTCCCCCTCTGTTTCCAGACTCCTGTTTCTGCCCCTCTGTTTCCAGGCTCCTGTCTCTGCCCCTCTGTTTCCAGACTCCTGTTTCTGCCCCTCTGTTTCCAGCCTCCTGTTTCTCCCCCTCTGTTTCCAGACTCCTGTTTCTCCCCCTCTGTTTCCAGCCTCCTGTTTCTGCCCCTCAGTTTCCAACCTTCTGTTTCTCGCCCTCTGTTTCCAGACTCCTGTTTCTGCCCCTCTGTTTCCAGACTCCTGTTTCTCACCCTCTGTTTCCAGACTGCTGTTTCTCCCCCTCTGTTTCCAGACTCCTGTTTCTGCCCCTCTGTTTCCAGACTCCTGTTTCTCCCCCTCTGTTTCCAGACTCCTGTTTCTCCCCCTCTGTTTCCAGACTCCTGTTTCGCCGCCTCTGTTTCCAGACTCCTGTTTCTGCCCCTCTCTTTCCAGCCTCCTGATTCTGCCCCTCTGTTTCCTGACTTCTGTTTCTCCCCCTCTGTTTCCAGACTCCTGTTTCTGCCCCTCTGTTTCCAGACTTCTGTTTCTCCCCCTCTGTTTCCAGACTCCTGATTCTCACCCTCTGTTTCCACCCTCCTGTTTCTCCCCCACTGTTTCCAGACTCCTGTTTCTCCCCCTCTGTTTCCAGACTCCTGATTCTGCCCCTCTGTTTCCAGACTACTGTTTCTCCCCCTCTGTTTCCAGACTCCTGTTTCTGCCCCTCTGTTTCCAGGCTCCTGTCTCTGCCCCTCTGTTTCCAGACTCCTGTTTCAGCCCCTCTGTTTCCAGCCTCCTGTTTCTCCCCCTCTGTTTCCAGACTCCTGTTTCTCCCCCTCTGTTTCCAGCCTCCTGTTTCTGCCCCTCAGTTTCCAACCTCCTGTTTCTCGCCCTCTGTTTCCAGACTCCTGTTTCTCCCCCTCTGTTTCCAGCCTCCTGTTTCTGCCCCTCTGTTTCCAGACTCCTGTTTCTCACCCTCTGTTTCCAGACTGCTGTTTCTCCCCCTCTGTTTCCAGACTCCTGTTTCTGCCCCTCTGTTTCCAGACTCCTGTTTCTCCCCCTCTGTTTCCAGACTCCTGTTTCTCCCCCTCTGTTTCCAGACTCCTGTTTCTCCCCCTCTGTTTCCAGACTCCTGTTTCTGCCCCTCTCTTTCCAGACTCCTGATTCTGCCCCTCTGTTTCCAGACTCCTGTTTCTCCCCCTCTGTTTCCAGACTCCTGTTCCTCCCCCTCTGTTTCCAGACTACTGTTTCTCCCCCTCTGTTTCCAGACTCCTGTTTCCCCCCTCTGCTTCCAGACTCCCTATTCTCATCGTCTGTTTCCAGACTCCTGTTTCTCCCCCTCTGTTTCCAGACTCCAGTTTCTCCCCCTCTGTTTCCAGACTCCTGTTTCTGCCCCTCTGTTTCCAGGTTCCTGTTTCGGCCCCTCTGTTTCCAGACTCCTGTTTCTGCCCCTCTGTCTCCAGACTCCTGTTTCTCCCCCTCTGTTTCCAGACTCCTGTTTCTCCCCCACTGTTTCCAGCCTCCTATTTCTGCCCCTCAGTTTCCAACCTCCTGTTTTTCGCCCTCTGTTTCCAGAATCCTGTTTCTCCCACTCTGTTTCCAGCCTCCTGTTTCTGCTCCTCTGTTTACAGACTCCTGTTTCTCACCCTCTGTTTCCAGACTCCTGTTTCTGCCCCTCTGTTTCCAGACTTCTGTTTCTCCCCCTCTGTTTCCAGGCTCCTGTTTCTCCCCCTCTGTTTCCAGACTCCTGTTTCCCCCCCTCTGTTTCCAGACTCATGTTTCTGCCCCTCTGTTTCCAGACTCCTGTTTCTCACCATCTGTTTCCAGACTCCTGTTCCTCCCCCTCTGTTTCCAGACTCCTGTTTCTCACCCTGAGTTTCCAGACTCCTGTTTCTCCCACTCTGTTTCCAGCCTCCTGTTTCTCCCCCTCTGTTTCCAGCCTCCTGTTTCTTCCCCTCTGTTTCCAGACTACTGTTTCTGCCCCTGTGTTTCCAGCCTCCAGATTCTGCCCCTCTGTTTCCGGACTCCTGTTTCTCACCCTCTGTTTCCAGCCTCCTGTTTCTCTCCCTCTGTTTCCAGACTCCTGTTTCTCCCCCTCTGCTTCCAGACTCCTGATTCTCACCCTCTGTTTCCACCCTCCTGTTTCTCCCCCTCTGTTTCCAGACTCCTGTTTCTCCCCCTCTGTTTCCAGACTCCTGTTTCTGCCCCTCTGTTTCCAGACTCCTGTTTCTCCCCCTCTGTTTCCAGCCTCCTGATTCTGCCCTCTGTTTCCAGACTCCTGTTTCTCACCCTCTGTTTCCAGACTCCTGTTTCTCTCCCTCTGTTTCCAGACTCCAGTTTCTCCCCCTCTGCTTCCAGACTCCTGATTCTCACCCTCTGTTTCCACCCTCCTGTTTCTCCCCCTCTGTTTCCAGACTCCTGTTTCTCCCCCTCTGTTTCCAGACTCCTGATTCTGCCCCTCTGTTTCCAGACTCCTGTTTCTCCCCCTCTGTTACCAGACTCCTGTTTCTGCCCCTCTGTTTCCAGACTTCTGTTTCTCCCCCTCTGTTTCCAGACTCCTGTTTCTCCCCCTCTGTTTCCAGACTCCTGATTCTCACCCTCTGTTTCCACCCTCCTGTTTCTCCCCCACTGTTTCCAGACTCCTGTTTCTCCCCCTCTGTTTCCAGACTCCTGATTCTGCCCCTCTTTTTCCAGACTCCTGTTTCTCCCCCTCTGTTACCAGACTCCTGTTTCTGCCCGTCTGTTTCCAGCCTCCTGTTTCTCCCCCTCTGTTTCCAGACTCCTGTTTCTCCCCCTCTGTTTCCAGCCTCCTGTTTCTGCCCCTCAGTTTCCAACCTCCTGTTTCTCGCCCTCTGTTTCCGGAATCCTGTTTCTCCCCCTCTGTTTCCAGCCCCCTGTTTCTGCCCCTCTGTTTCCAGACTCCTGTTTCTGCCCCTCTGTTTCCAGACTCCTGTTTCTGCCCCTCTGTTTCCAGACTCCAGTTTCTCCCCCTCTGTTTCCAGACTCCTGTTTGTGCCCCTCTGTTTCCAGACTCCTGTTTCTGCCTCTCTGTTTCCAGACTCCTGTTTCTCCCCCTCTGTTTCCAGACTCCTGTTTCTGCCCCTCTGTTTCCAGGCTCCTGTTTCTGCCCCTCTGTTTCCAGACTCCTGTTTCTGCCCCTCTGTTTCCAGCCTCCTGTTTCTCCCCCTCTGTTTCCAGACTCCTGTTTCTCCACCTCTGTTTCCAGCCTCCTGTTTCTGCCCCTCAGTTTCCAACCTCCTGTTTCTCGCCCACTGTTTCCAGACTCCTGTTTCTCCCCCTCTGTTTCCAGCCTCCTGTTTCTGCCCCTCTGTTTCCAGACTCCTGTTTCTCACCCTCTGTTTCCAGACTGCTGTTTCTCCCCCTCTGTTTCCAGACTCCTGTTTCTGCCCCTCTGTTTCCAGACTCCTGTTTCTCCCCCTCTGCTTCCAGACTCCTGTTTCTGCCCCTCTGTTTCCAGACTTCTGTTTCTCCCCCTCTGTTTCCAGACTCCTGTTTCTCCCCCTCTGTTTCCAGACTCCTGTTTCTCCCCCTCTGTTTCCAGACTCCTGTTTCTGCCCCTCTGTTTCCAGCCTCCTGATTCTGCCCCTCTTTTTCCAGACTCCTGTTTCTCACCCTCTGTTTCCAGACTACTGTTTCTCCCCCTCTGTTTCCAGACTCCTGTTTCCCCCCTTTGCTTCCAGACTCCTGATTCCAACCCTCTGTTTCCAGACTCCTGTTTCTCCCCCTCTGTTTCCAGACTCCTGTTTCTCCCCCTCTGTTTCCAGACTCCTGTTTCTGCCCCTCTGTTTCCAGCCTCCTGATTCTGCCCCTCTGTTTCCAGACTCCTGTTTCTCACCCTCTGTTTCCAGACTCCTGTTTCTCACCCTCTGTTTCCAGACTCCTGTTTCTCACCCTCTGTTTCCAGACTCCTGTTTCTCCCCCTCTGCTTCCAGACTCCTGATTCTCACACTCTGTTTCCAGACTCCTGTTTCTCCCCCTCTGTTTCCAGACTCCTGTTTCTCCCCCTCTGTTTCCAGTCTCCTGTATCTGCCCCTCTGTATCCAGGCTCCTTTTTCTGCCCCACTGTTTCCAGACTCCTGTTTCTGCCCCTCTGTTTCCAGACTCCTGTTTCTACCCCTCTGTTTCCAGACTCCTGTTTCTCCCCCTCTGTTTCCAGCCTCCTGTTTCTGCCCCTCAGTTTCCAACCTCCTGTTTCTCGCCCTCTGTTTCCAGACTCCTGTTTCTCCCCTCTGTTTCCAGGCACCTGTTTCTGCCCCTCTGTTTCCAGACTCCTGTTTCTCAACCTCTGTTTCCAGACTCCTGTTTCTCCCCCTCTGTTTCCAGACTCCTGTTTCTGCCCCTCTGTTTCCAGACTTCTGTTTCTCCCCCACTGTTTCCAGACTCCTGTTTCTCCCCCTCTGTTTCCAGACTCCTGTTTCTCCCCCTCTGTTTCCAGACTCATGTTTCTGCCCCTCTGTTTCCAGACTCCTGTTTCTCCCCCTCTGTTTCCAGACTCCTGTTTCTGCCCCTCTGTTTCCAGACTTCTGTTTCTCCCCCTCTGTTTCCAGACTCCTGTTTCTCCCCTCTGTATCCAGACTCCTGTTTCTCCCCCTCTGTTTCCAGACTCCTGTTTCCCCCCTCTGCTTCCAGACTCCTGATTCTCACCCTCTGTTTCCAGACTCCTGTTTCTCCCCCTCTGTTTCAAGACTCCAGTTTCTCCCCCTCTGTTTCCAGACTCCTGTTTCTACCCCTCTGTTTCCAGGCTCCTGTTTCGGCCCCTCTGTTTCCAGACTCCTGTTTCTGCCCCTCAGTTTCCAGACTCCTGTTTCTCCCCCTCTGTTTCCAGACTCCTGTTTCTCCCCCACTGTTTCCAGCCTCCTATTTCTGCCCCTCAGTTTCCAACCTCCTGTTTTTCGCCCTCTGTTTCCAGAATCCTGTTTCTCCCCCTCTGTTTCCAGACTCCTGTTTCTGCCCCTCTGTTTCCAGACTCCTGTTTCTCCCCCTCTGTTTCCAGACTCCTGTTTCTGCCCCTCTGCTTCCAGACTTCTGTTTCTCCCCCTCTGTTTCCAGACTCCTGTTTCTCCCCCTCTGTTTCCAGACTCCTGTTTCTCCCCCTCTGTTTCCAGACTCCTGTTTCTGCCCCTCTGTTTCCAGCCTCCTGATTCTGCCCCTCTGTTTCCAGACTCCTGTTTCTCACCCTCTGTTTCCAGACTCCTGTTTCTCCCCCTCTGTTTCCAGACTCCTGTTTCTCCCCCTCTGCTTCCAGACTCCTGATTCTCACACTCTGTTTCCAGACTCCTGTTTCTCCCCCTCTGTTTCCAGACTCCTGTTTCTCCCCCTCTGTTTCCAGACTCCTGTATCTGCCCCTCTGTATCCAGGCTCCTTTTTCTGCCCCACTGTTTCCAGACTCCTGTTTCTGCCCCTCTGTTTCCAGACTCCTGTTTCTACCCCTCTGTTTCCAGACTCCTGTTTCTCCCCCTCTGTTTCCAGCCTCCTGTTTCTGCCCCTCAGTTTCCAACCTCCTGTTTCTCGCCCTCTGTTTCTAGACTCCTGATTCTCCCCCTCCGTTTCCAGGCACCTGTTTCTGCCCCTCTGTTTCCAGACTCCTGTTTCTCAACCTCTGCTTCCAGACTCCTGTTTCTTCCCCTCTGTTTCCAGACTCCTGTTTCTGCCCCTCTGTTTCCAGACTTCTGTTTCACCCCCACTGTTTCCAGACTCCTGTTTCTCCCCCTCTGTTTCCAGACTCCTGTTTCTCCCCCTCTGTTTCCAGACTTATGTTTCTGCCCCTCTGTTTCCAGACTCCTGTTTCCCCCCCTCTGTTTCCAGACTCCTGTTTCTGCCCCTCTGGTTCCAGACTTCTGTTTCTCCCCCTCTGTTTCCAGACTCCTGTTTCTCCCCCTCTGTTTCCAGACTCCTGTTTCTCCCCCTCTGTTTCCAGACTCCTGTTTCTGCCCCTCTGTTTCCAGCCACCTGATTCTGCCCCTCTGTTTCCAGACTCCTGTTTCTCACCCTCTGTTTCCAGACTACAGTTTCTCCCCCTCTGTTTCCAGACACCTGTTTCCCCCCTCTGCTTCCAGACTCCTGATTCTCACCCTCTGTTTCCAGACTCCTGTTTCTCCCCCTCTGTTTCCAGACTCCAGTTTCTCCCCCTCTGTTTCCAGACTCCTGTTTCTGCCCCTCTGTTTCCAGGCTCCTGTTTCGGCCCCTCTGTTTCCAGCCTCCTGTTTCTGCTCCTCTGTTTACAGACTCCTGTTTCTCACCCTCTGTTTCCAGACTCCTGTTTCTGCCCCTCTGTTTCCAGACTTCTGTTTCTCCCCCTCTGTTTCCAGGCTCCTGTTTCTCACCATCTGTTTCCAGACTCCTGTTCCTCCCCCACTGTTTCCAGACTCCTGTTTCTGCCCCTCTGTTTCCAGACTCCTGATTCTCACCCTGAGTTTCCAGACTCCTGTTTCTCCCACTCTGTTTCCAGCCTCCTGTTTCTCCCCCTCTGTTTCCAGACTCCTGTTTCTTCCCCTCTGTTTCCAGACTACTGTTTCTGCCCCAGTGTTTCCAGCCTCCAGATTCTGCCCCTCTGTTTCCAGACTCTTGTTTCTCACCCTCTGTTTCCAGCCTCCTGTTTCTCTCCCTCTGTTTCCAGACTCCTGTTTCTCCCCCTCTGCTTCCAGACTCCTGATTCTCACCCTCTGTTTCCACCCTCCTGTTTCTCCCCCTCTGTTTCCAGACTCCTGTTTCTCCCCCTCTGTTTCCAGACTCCTGTTTCTGCCCCTCTGTTTCCAGACTCCTGTTTCTCCCCCTCTGTTTCCAGACTCCTGTTTCTGCCCCTCTGCTTCCAGACTTCTGTTCCTCCCCCTCTGTTTCCAGACTCCTGTTTCTCCCCCTCTGTTTCCAGACTCCTGTTTCTCCCCCTCTGTTTCCAGACTCCTGTTTCTGCCCCTCTGTTTCCAGCCTCCTGATTCTGCCCCTCTGTTTCCAGACTCCTGTTTCTCACCCTCTGTTTCCAGACTCCTGTTTCTCCCCCTCTGTTTCCAGACTCCTGTTTCTCCCCCTCTGCTTCCAGACTCCTGATTCTCACACTCTGTTTCCAGACTCCTGTTTCTCCCCCTCTGTTTCCAGACTCCTGTTTCTCCCCCTCTGTTTCCAGACTCCTGTATCTGCCACTCTGTATCCAGGCTCCTTTTTCTGCCCCACTGTTTCCAGACTCCTGTTTCTGCCCCTCTGTTTCCAGACTCCTGTTTCTACCCCTCTGTTTCCAGACTCCTGTTTCTCCCCCTCTGTTTCCAGCCTCCTGTTTCTGCCCCTCAGTTTCCAACCTCCTGTTTCTCACCCTCTGTTTCCAGACTCCTGTTTCTCCCCCTCTGTTTCCAGGCACCTGTTTCTGCCCCTCTGTTTCCAGACTCCTGTTTCTCAACCTCTGTTTCCAGACTCCTGTTTCTCCCCCTCTGTTTCCAGACTCCTGTTTCTGCGCCTCTGTTTCCAGACTTCTGTTTCTCCCCCACTGTTTCCAGACTCCTGTTTCTCCCCCTCTGTTTCCAGACTCCTGTTTCTCCCCCTCTGTTTCCAGACTCATGTTTCTGCCCCTCTGTTTCCAGACTCCTGTTTCTCACCCTGAGTTTCCAGACTCCTGTTTCTCCCCCTCTGCTTCCAGACTCCTGTTTCTGCCCCTCTGCTTCCAGACTCCTGATTCTTCCCCTCTGTTTCCAGACTCCTGTTTCTCCCCCTCTGTTACCAGACTCCTGTTTCTGCCCCTCTGTTTCCAGACTTCTGTTTCTCCCCCTCTGTTTCCAGACTCCTGTTTCTCCCCCTCTGTTTCCAGACCCCTGCTTCTCCCCCTCTGTTTCCAGACTCCTGTTTCTGCCCCTCTGTTTCCAGCCTCCTGATTGTGCCCCTCTGTTTCCAGACTCCTGTTTCTCACCCTCTGTTTCCAAACTCCTGTTTCACCCCCTCTGTTTCCAGACTCCTGTTTCTCCCCCTCTGCTTCCTGACTCCTGATTCTCACCCTCTGTTTCCAGACTCCTGTTTCTCCCCCTCTGTTTCCAGACTCCTGTTTCACCCCCTCTGTTTCCACACTCCTATTTCTGCCCCTCTGTTTCCAGCCTCCTGTTTCTGCCCCTCTGTTTGAAGACTCCTGTTTCTGCCCCACTGTTTCCAGCCTCCTGTATCTCCCCCTCTGTTTCCAGACTCCTGTTTCTCCCCCTCTGTTTCCAGCCTCCTGTTTCTGCCCCTCAGTTTCCAACCTCCTGTTTCTCGCCCTCTGTTTCCAGACTCCTGTTTCTCCCCCTCTGTTTCCAGCCTCCTGTTTCTGCCCCTCTGTTTCCAGACTCTTGTTTCTCACCCTCTGTTTCCAGACTCCTGTTTCTCCCCCTCTGTTTCCAGACTCCTGTTTCTGCCCCTCTGTTTCCAGACTCCTGTTTCTCCCCCTCTGTTTCCAGACTCCTGTTTCTGCCCCTCTGTTTCCATACTCCTGTTTCTCCCCCTCTGTTTCCAGACTCCTGTTTCTGCCCCTCTGTTTCCAGACTCCTGTTTCTCCCCCTCTGTTTCCAGACTCCTGTTTCTCCCCCTCTGATTCCAGACTCCTGTTTCTGCCCCTCTGTTTCCAGACTCCTGTTTCTCACCATCTGTTTCCAGACTCCTGTTTCTCCCCCTCTGTTTCCAGACTCCTGTTTCTCCCCCTCTGTTTCCAGACTCCTGTTTCTCCCCCTCTGATTCCAGACTCCTGTTTCTGCCCCTCTGTTTCCAGACTCCTGTTTCTCACCATCTGTTTCCAGACTCCTGTTTCTCCCCCTCTGTTTCCAGACTCCTGATTCTGCCCCTCTGTTTCCAGACTCCTGTTTCTCACCCTGAGTTTCCAGACTCCTGTTTCTCCCCCTCTGCTTCCAGCCTCCTGTTTCTCACCTTCTGTTTCCAGCCTCCTGTTTCTTCCCCACTGTTTCCAGACTCCTGTTTCTGCCCCTCTATTTCCAGACTCCTGTTTCTGCCCCTCTGTTTCCAGACTCCTGTTTCTCCCCCTCTGTTTCCAGACTCCTGTTTCTGCCCCTCTGTTTCCAGACTCCTGTTTCTGCCTCTCTGTTTCCAGACTCCTGTTTCTCCCCCTCTGTTTCCAGACTCCTGTTTCTGCCCCTCTGTTTCCAGGAACCTGTTTCTGCCCCTCTGTTTCCAGACTCCTGTTTCTGCCCCTCTGTTTCCAGCCTCCTGTTTCTCCCCCTCAGTTTCCAGACTCCTGTTTCTCCCCCTCTGTTTCCAGACTCCTGTTTCTCCCCCTCTGTTTCCAGACTCATGTTTCTGCCCCTCTGTTTCCAGACTCCTGTTTCTCACCATCTGTTTCCAGACTCCTGTTTCTCCCCCTCTGTTTCCAGACTCCTGTTTCTGCCCCTCTGTTTCCAGACTCATGTTTCTCCCCCTCTGTTTCCAGAATCCTGTTTCTCCCCCTCTGTTTCCAGACTCCTGTTTCTGCCCCTCTGTTTCCAGACTCCTGTTTCTCACCATCTGTTTCCAGACTCCTGTTCCTCCCACTCTGTTTCCAGACTCCTGTTTCTGCCCCTCTGTTTCCTGACTCCTGTTTCTCACCCTGAGTTTCCAGACTCCTGTTTCACCCCTCTGTTTCCAGCCTCCTGTTTCTGCCCCTCTGTTTCCAGACTCTTGTTTCTCACCCTCTGTTTCCAGACTCCTGTTTCTCCCCCTCTGTTTCCAGACTCCTGTTTCTGCCCCTCTGTTTCCAGACTCCTGTTTCTCCCCCTCTGTTTCCAGACTCCTGTTTCTCCCCCTCTGTTTCCATACTCCTGTTTCTCCCCCTCTTTTTCCAGACTCCTGATTCTGCCCCTCTGTTTCCAGACTCCTGTTTCTGCCCCTCTGTTTCCAGCCTCCTGTTTCTCCCCCTCTGTTTCCAGACTCCTGTTTCTCCCCCTCTGTTTCCAGACTCCTGTTTCTCCCCCTCTGTTTCCAGACTCCTGTTTCTGCCCCTCTGTTTCCAGACTCCTGTTTCTCACCATCTGTTTCCAGACTCCTGTTTCTCCCCCTCTGTTTCCAAACTCCTGTTTCTGCCCCTCTGTTTCCAGACTCCTGTTTCTCACCCTGAGTTTCCAGACTCCTGTTTCTCCCCCTCTGCTTCCAGCCTCCTGTTTCTCACCTTCTGTTTCCAGCCTCCTGTTTCTACCCCTCTGTTTCCAGACTCCTGTTTCTGCCCCTCTGTTTCCAGCCTCCTGTTTCTGCCCCTCTTTTTCCAGACTCCTGTTTCTCCCCCTCTGTTTCCAGACTCCTGTTTCTGCCCCTCTGTTTCCAGACTCCTGTTTCTGCCTCTCTGTTTCCAGACTCCTGTTTCTCCCCCTCTGTTTCCAGACTCCTGTTTCTGCCCCTCTGTTTCCAGGAACCTGTTTCTGCCGCTCTGTTTCCAGACTCCTGTTTCTGCCCCTCTGTTTCCAGCCTCCTTTTTCTCCCCCTCAGTTTCCAGACTCCTGTTTCTCCCCCTCAGTTTCCAGACTCCTGTTTCTCCCCCTCTGTTTCCAGACTCATGTTTCTGCCCCTCTGTTTCCAGACTCCTGTTTCTCACCATCTGTTTCCAGACTCCTGTTTCTCCCCCTCTGTTTCCAGACTCCTGTTTCTGCCCCTCTGTTTCCAGACTCATGTTTCTCCCCCTCTGTTTCCAGAATCCTGTTTCTCCCCCTCTGTTTCCAGACTCATGTTTCTGCCCCTCTGTTTCCAGACTCCTGTTTCTCACCATCTGTTTCCAGACTCCTGTTCCTCCCCCTCTGTTTCCAGCCTCCTGTTTCTCCCCCTCTGTTTCCAGCCTCCAGTTTCATCCCCTCTGTTTCCAGACTCCCGTTTCTGCCCCTCTGTTTCCAGCCTCCTGATTCTGCCCCTCTGTTTCCAGACTCCTGTTTCTCACCCTCTGTTTCCAGACTCCTGTTTCTGCCCCTCTGTTTCCAGACTCCTGTTTCTGCCTCTCTGTTTCCAGACTCCTGTTTCTCCCCCTCTGTTTCCAGACTCCTGTTTCTGCCCCTCTGTTTCCAGGCTCCTGTTTCTGCCCCTCTGTTTCCAGACTCATGTTTCTGCCCCTCTGTTTCCAGCCTCCTGTTTCTCCCCCTCTGTTTCCAGCCTCCTGTTTCTGCCCCTCTGTTTCCAGACTCCTGTTTCTCACCCTCTGTTTCCAGACTCCTGTTTCTCCCCCTCTGTTTCCAGACTCCTGTTTCTGCCCCTCTGTTTCCAGACTCCTGTTTCTCCCCCTCTGTTTCCAGACTTCTGTTTCTGTCCCTCTGTTTCCAGACTCCTGTTTCTCACCATCTGTTACCAGAATCCTGTTCCTCCCCCTCTGTTTCCAGACTCCTGTTTCTCCCCCTCTGTTTCCAGACTTCTGTTTCTGTCCCTCTGTTTCCAGACTCCTGTTTCTCACCATCTGTTTCCAGACTCCTGTTCCTCCCCCTCTGTTTCCAGACTCCTGTTTCTGCCCCTCTGTTTCCAGGGTCCTGTTTCTGCCCCTCTGCTTCCAGACTCCTGTTTCTGCCCCTCTGTTTCCAGCCTCCTGTTTCTCCCCCTCTGTTTCCAGCCTCCTGTTTCTTCCCCTCTGTTTCCAGACTCCTGTTTCTGCCCCTCTGTTTCCAGCCTCCTGATTCTGCCCCTCTGTTTCCAGACTCCTGTTTCTGCCCCTCTGTTTCCAGCCTCCTGTTTCTCCCCCTCTGTTTCCAGACACCTGTTTCTGCCCCTCTGTTTCCAGGGTCCTGTTTCTGCCCCTCTGTTTCCAGACTCCTGTTTCTGCCCCTCTGTTTCCAGCCTCCTGTTTCTGCCCCTCTGTTTCCAGCCTCCTGTTTCTCCCCCTCTGTTTCCAGACTCCTGTTTCTCCCCCTCTGTTTCCAGCCTCCTGTTTCTGCCCCTCAGTATCCATCCTCCTGTTTCTCGCCCTCTGTTTCCAGACTCCTGTTTCTCCCCCTCTGTTTCCAGACTCCTGTTTCTCCCCCTCTGTTTCCAGACTCCTGTTTCTGCCCCTCAGTTTCCAGGCTCCTGTTTCTGCCCCTCTGTTTCCAGACGCCTGTTTCTCCCCGTCTGTTTCCAGACTCCTGTTTCTCCCCCTCTGTTTCCAGACTCCTGTTTCTGCCCCTCTGTTTCCAGACTCTTGTTTCTCACCATCTGTTTCCAGACTCCTGTTTCTCCCCCACTGTTTCCAGACTCCTGTTTCTGCCCCTTTGTTTCCAGACTCCTGTTTGCTACCCTGAGTTTCCAGACTCCAGTTTCTCCCCCTCTGTTTCCAGACTCCTGTTTCTCACCCTCTGTTTCTAGCCTCCTGTTCCTTCCCCTCTGTTTCCAGACTCCTGTTTCTGCCCCTCTGTTTCCAGACTCCTGTTTCTGCCCCTCTGTTTCCAGACTCCTGTTTCTCCCCCTCTGTTTCCAGACTCCTGTTTCTGCCCCTCTGTTTCCAGACTCCTGTTTCTGCCTCTCTGTTTCCAGACTCCTGTTTCTCCCTCTCTGTTTGCAGACTCCTGTTTCTGCCCCTCTGTTTCCAGGCTCCAGTTTCTGCCCCTCTGTTTCCAGACTGCTGTTTCTGCCCCTGTGTTTCCAGCCTCCTGTTTCTTCCCCTCTGTTTCCTGACTCCTGTTTCTCCCCCTTTGTTTCCAGCCTCCTGTTTCTCACCCTCTGTTTCCAGCCTCCTGTTTCTTCCCCTCTGTTTCCAGACTCCTGTTTCTGCCCCTCTGTTTCCAGACTCCTGTTTCTGCCCCTCTGTTTCCAGACTCCTGTTTCTCCCCCTCTGTTTCCAGACTCCTGTTTCTGCCCCTCTGTTTCCAGACTCCTGTTTCTGCCTCTCTGTTTCCAGACTCCTGTTTCTCCCCCTCTGTTTCCAGACTCCTGTTTCTGCCCCTCAGTTTCCAGGCTCCTGTTTCTGCCCCTCTGTTTCCAGACTCCTGTTTCTGCCCCTCTGTTTCCAGCCTCCTGTTTCTCCCCCTCAGTTTCCAGACTCCTGTTTCTCCCCCTCTGTTTCCAGACTCCTGTTTCTGCCCCTCTGTTTCCAGACTCCTGTTTCTCACCCTGAGTTTCCAGACTCCTGTTTCTCCCCCTCTGTTTCCAGCCTCCTGATTCTCACCCTCTGTTTCCAGCCTCCTGTTTCTTCCCCTCTGTTTCCAGACTCCTGTTTCTGCCCCTCTGTTTCCAGACTCCTGTTTCTGCCCCTCTGTTTCCAGACTCCTGTTTCTCCCCCTCTGTTTCCAGACTCCTGTTTCTGCCCCTCTGTTTCCAGACTCCTGTTTCTGCCTCTCTGTTTCCAGACTCCTGTTTCTCCCCCTCTGTTTCCAGACTCCTGTTTCTGCCCCTCTGTTTCCAGGCTCCTGTTTCTGCCCCTCTGTTTCCAGACTCCTGTTTCTGCCCCTCTGTTTCCAGCCTCCTGTTTCTCCCCCTCTGTTTCCAGACTCCTGTTTCTCCTCCTCTGTTTCCAGCCTCCTGTTTCTGCCCCTCAGTTTCCAACCTCCTGTTTCTCGCCCTCTATTTCCAGACTCCTGTTTCTGCCCCTCTGTTTCCAGACTCCTGTTTCTCACCCTCTGTTTCCAGACTCCTGTTTCTCCCCCTCTGTTTCCAGACTCCTGTTTCTGCCCCTCTGTTTCCAGACTTCTGTTTCTCCCCCTCTGTTTCCAGACTCCTGTTTCTCCCCCTCTGTTTCCAGACTCCTGTTTCTCCCCCTCTGTTTCCAGTCTCCTGTTTCTGCCCCTCTGTTTCCAGACTCCTCTTTCTCACCATCTGTTTCCAGACTCCTGTTTCTGCCCCTCAGTTTCCAGGCTCCTGCTTCTGCCCCTCTGTTTCCAGACTCCTGTTTCTCCCCCTCTGTTTCCAGACTCCAGTTTCTCCCCCTCTGTTTCCAGACTCCTGTTTCTGCCCCTCTGTTTCCAGGCTCCTGTTTCGGCCCCTCTGTTTCCAGACTCCTGTTTCTGCCCCTCAGTTTCCAGACTCCTGTTTCTCCCCACTGTTTCCAGACTCCTGTTTCTCCCCCACTGTTTTCAGCCTCCTATTTCTGCCCCTCAGTTTCCAACCTCCTGTTTTTCGCCCTCTGTTTCCAGAATCCTGTTTCTCCCACTCTGTTTCCAGCCTCCTGTTTCTGCTCCTCTGTTTACAGACTCCTGTTTCTCACCCTCTGTTTCCAGACTCCTGTTTCTGCCCCTCTGTTTCCAGACTTCTGTTTCTCCCCCTCTGTTTCCAGGCTCCTGTTTCTCCCCCTCTGTTTCCAGACTCCTGTTTCTCCCCCTCTGTTTCCAGACTCATCTTTCTGCCCCTCTGTTTCCAGACTCCTGTTTCTCACCATCTGTTTCCAGACTCCTGTTCCTCCCCCACTGTTTCCAGACTCCTGTTTCTGCCCCTCTGTTTCCAGACTCCTGATTCTCACCCTGAGTTTCCAGACTCCTGTTTCTCCCACTCTGTTTCCAGCCTCCTGTTTCTCCCCCTCTGTTTCCAGACTCCTGTTTCTTCCCCTCTGTTTCCAGACTACTGTTTCTGCCCCAGTGTTTCCAGCCTCCAGATTCTGCCCCTCTGTTTCCAGACTCCTGTTTCTCACCCTCTGTTTCCAGCCTCCTGTTTCTCTCCCTCTGTTTCCAGACTCCTGTTTCTCCCCCTCTGCTTCCAGACTCCTGATTCTCACCCTCTGTTTCCACCCTCCTGTTTCTCCCCCTCTGTTTCCAGACTCCTGTTCCTCCCCCTCTGTTTCCAGACTCCTGTTTCTGCCCCTCTGTTTCCAGACTCCTGTTTCTCCCCCTCTGTTTCCAGACTCCTGTTTCTGCCCCTCTGCTTCCAGACTTCTGTTCCTCCCCCTCTGTTTCCAGACTCCTGTTTCTCCCCCTCTGTTTCCAGACTCCTGTTTCTCCCCCTCTGTTTCCAGACTCCTGTTTCTGCCCCTCTGTTTCCAGCCTCCTGATTCTGCCCCTCTGTTTCCAGACTCCTGTTTCTCACCCTCTGTTTCCAGACTCCTGTTTCTCCCCCTCTGTTTCCAGACTCCTGTTTCTCCCCCTCTGCTTCCAGACTCCTGATTCTCACACTCTGTTTCCAGACTCCTGTTTCTCCCCCTCTGTTTCCAGACTCCTGTTTCTCCCCCTCTGTTTCCAGACTCCTGTATCTGCCACTCTGTATCCAGGCTCCTTTTTCTGCCCCACTGTTTCCAGACTCCTGTTTCTGCCCCTCTGTTTCCAGACTCCTGTTTCTACCCCTCTGTTTCCAGACTCCTGTTTCTCCCCCTCTGTTTCCAGCCTCCTGTTTCTGCCCCTCAGTTTCCAACCTCCTGTTTCTCACCCTCTGTTTCCAGACTCCTGTTTCTCCCCCTCTGTTTCCAGGCACCTGTTTCTGCCCCTCTGTTTCCAGACTCCTGTTTCTCAACCTCTGTTTCCAGACTCCGGTTTCTCCCCCTCTGTTTCCAGACTCCTGTTTCTGCGCCTCTGTTTCCAGACTTCTGTTTCTCCCCCACTGTTTCCAGACTCCTGTTTCTCCCCCTCTGTTTCCAGACTCCTGTTTCTCCCCCTCTGTTTCCAGACTCATGTTTCTGCCCCTCTGTTTCCAGACTCCTGTTTCTCACCCTGAGTTTCCAGACTCCTGTTTCTCCCCCTCTGTTTCCAGACTCCTGTTTCTGCCCCTCTGCTTCCAGACTCCTGATTCTTCCCCTCTGTTTCCAGACTCCTGTTTCTCCCCCTCTGTTACCAGACTCCTGTTTCTGCCCCTCTGTTTCCAGACTTCTTTTTCTCCCCCTCTGTTTCCAGACTCCTGTTTCTCCCCCTCTGTTTCCAGACCCCTGCTTCTCCCCCTCTGTTTCCAGACTCCTGTTTCTGCCCCTCTGTTTCCAGCCTCCTGATTGTGCCCCTCTGTTTCCAGACTCCTGTTTCTCACCCTCTGTTTCCAAACTCCTGTTTCACCCCCTCTGTTTCCAGACTCCTGTTTCTCCCCCTCTGCTTCCTGACTCCTGATTCTCACCCTCTGTTTCCAGACTCCTGTTTCTCCCCCTCTGTTTCCAGACTCCTGTTTCACCCCCTCTGTTTCCACACTCCTATTTCTGCCCCTCTGTTTCCAGCCTCCTGTTTCTGCCCCTCTGTTTGCAGACTCCTGTTTCTGCCCCACTGTTTCCAGCCTCCTGTTTCTCCCCCTCTGTTTCCAGACTCCTGTTTCTCCCCCTCTGTTTCCAGCCTCCTGTTTCTGCCCCTCAGTTTCCAACCTCCTGTTTCTCGCCCTCTGTTTCCAGACTCCTGTTTCTCCCCCTCTGTTTCCAGCCTCCTGTTTCTGCCCCTCTGTTTCCAGACTCTTGTTTCTCACCCTCTGTTTCCAGACTCCTGTTTCTCCCCCTCTGTTTCCAGACTCCTGTTTCTGCCCCTCTGTTTCCAGACTCCTGTTTCTCCCCCTCTGTTTCCAGACTCCTGTTTCTGCCCCTCTGTTTCCATACTCCTGTTTCTCCCCCTCTGTTTCCAGACTCCTGTTTCTGCCCCTCTGTTTCCAGACTCCTGTTTCTCCCCCTCTGTTTCCAGACTCCTGTTTCTCCCCCTCTGATTCCAGACTCCTGTTTCTGCCCCTCTGTTTCCAGACTCCTGTTTCTCACCATCTGTTTCCAGACTCCTGTTTCTCCCCCTCTGTTTCCAGACTCCTGTTTCTCTTCCTCTGTTTCCAGACTCCTGTTTCTCCCCCTCTGATTCCAGACTCCTGTTTCTGCCCCTCTGTTTCCAGACTCCTGTTTCTCACCATCTGTTTCCAGACTCCTGTTTCTCCCCCTCTGTTTCCAGACTCCTGTTTCTCTTCCTCTGTTTCCAGACTCCTGTTTCTCCCCCTCTGATTCCAGACTCCTGTTTCTGCCCCTCTGTTTCCAGACTCCTGTTTCTCACCATCTGTTTCCAGACTCCTGTTTCTCCCCCTCTGTTTCCAGACTCCTGATTCTGCCCCTCTGTTTCCAGACTCCTGTTTCTCACCCTGAGTTTCCAGACTCCTGTTTCTCCCCCTCTGCTTCCAGCCTCCTGTTTCTCACCTTCTGTTTCCAGCCTCCTGTTCTTCCCCACTGTTTCCAGACTCCTGTTTCTGCCCCTCTATTTCCAGACTCCTGTTTCTGCCCCTCTGTTTCCAGACTCCTGTTTCTCCCCCTCTGTTTCCAGACTCCTGTTTCTGCCCCTCTGTTTCCAGACTCCTGTTTCTGCCTCTCTGTTTCCAGACTCCTGTTTCTCCCCCTCTGTTTCCAGACTCCTGTTTCTGCCCCTCTGTTTCCAGGAACCTGTTTCTGCCCCTCTGTTTCCAGACTCCTGTTTCTGCCCCTCTGTTTCCAGCCTCCTGTTTCTCCACCTCAGTTTCCAGACTCCTGTTTCTCCCCCTCTGTTTCCAGACTCCTGTTTCTCCCCCTCTGTTTCCAGACTCATGTTTCTGCCCCTCTGTTTCCAGACTCCTGTTTCTCACCATCTGTTTCCAGACTCCTGTTTCTCCCCCTCTGTTTCCAGACTCCTGTTTCTGCCCCTCTGTTTCCAGACTCATGTTTCTCCCCCTCTGTTTCCAGAATCCTGTTTCTCCCCCTCTGTTTCCAGACTCCTGTTTCTGCCCCTCTGTTTCCAGACTCCTGTTTCTCACCATCTGTTTCCAGACTCCTGTTCCTCCCACTCTGTTTCCAGACTCCTGTTTCTGCCCCTCTGTTTCCTGACTCCTGTTTCTCACCCTGAGTTTCCAGACTCCTGTTTCACCCCTCTGTTTCCAGCCTCCTGTTTCTGCCCCTCTGTTTCCAGACTCTTGTTTCTCACCCTCTGTTTCCAGACTCCTGTTTCTCCCCCTCTGTTTCCAGACTCCTGTTTCTGCCCCTCTGTTTCCAGGGTCCTGTTTCTGCCCCTCTGTTTCCAGACTCCTGTTTCTGCCCCTCTGTTTCCAGCCTCCTGTTTCTCCCCCTCTGTTTCCAGCCTCCTGTTTCTTCCCCTCTGTTTCCAGACTCCTGCTTCTCCCCCTCTGTTTCCAGACTCCTGTTTCTGCCCCTCTGTTTCCAGCCTCCTGTTTCTCCCCCTCTGTTTCCAGACACCTGTTTCTGCCCCTCTGTTTCCAGGGTCCTGTTTCTGCCCCTCTGTTTCCAGACTCCTGTTTCTGCCCCTCTGTTTCCAGCCTCCTGTTTCTGCCCCTCTGTTTCCAGCCTCCTGTTTCTCCCCCTCTGTTTCCAGACTCCTGTTTCTCCCCCTCTGTTTCCAGCCTCCTGTTTCTGCCCCTCAGTATCCATCCTCCTGTTTCTCGCCCTCTGTTTCCAGACTCCTGTTTCTCCCCCTCTGTTTCCAGACTCCTGTTTCTCCCCCTCTGTTTCCAGACTCCTGTTTCTGCCCCTCAGTTTCCAGGCTCCTGTTTCTGCCCCTCTGTTTCCAGACGCCTGTTTCTCCCCGTCTGTTTCCAGACTCCTGTTTCTCCCCCTCTGTTTCCAGACTCCTGTTTCTGCCCCTCTGTTTCCAGACTCTTGTTTCTCACCATCTGTTTCCAGACTCCTGATTCTCCCCCACTGTTTCCAGACTCCTGTTTCTGCCCCTTTGTTTCCAGACTCCTGTTTGCTACCCTGAGTTTCCAGACTCCAGTTTCTCCCCCTCTGTTTCCAGACTCCTGTTTCTCACCCTCTGTTTCCAGCCTCCTGTTCCTTCCCCTCTGTTTCCAGGCTCCTGTTTCTGCCCCTCTGTTTCCAGACTCCTGTTTCTGCCCCTCTGTTTCCAGACTCCTGTTTCTCCCCCTCTGTTTCCAGACTCCTGTTTCTGCCCCTCTGTTTCCAGACTCCTGTTTCTGCCTCTCTGTTTCCAGACTCCTGTTTCTCCCTCTCTGTTTGCAGACTCCTGTTTCTGCCCCTCTGTTTCCAGGCTCCAGTTTCTGCCCCTCTGTTTCCAGACTGCTGTTTCTGCCCCTCTGTTTCCAGCCTCCTGTTTCTTCCCCTCTGTTTCCTGACTCCTGTTTCTCCCCCTTTGTTTCCAGCCTCCTGTTTCTCACCCTCTGTTTCCAGCCTCCTGTTTCTTCCCCTCTGTTTCCAGACTCCTGTTTCTGCCCCTCTGTTTCCAGACTCCTGTTTCTGCCCCTCTGTTTCCAGACTCCTGTTTCTCCCCCTCTGTTTCCAGACTCCTGTTTCTGCCCCTCTGTTTCCAGACTCCTGTTTCTGCCTCTCTGTTTCCAGACTCCTGTTTCTCCCCCTCTGTTTCCAGACTCCTGTTTCTGCCCCTCAGTTTCCAGGCTCCTGTTTCTGCCCCTCTGTTTCCAGACTCCTGTTTCTGCCCCTCTGTTTCCAGCCTCCTGTTTCTCCCCCTCAGTTTCCAGTCTCCTGTTTCTCCCCCTCTGTTTCCAGACTCCTGTTTCTGCCCCTCTGTTTCCAGACTCCAGTTTCTCACCCTGAGTTTCCAGACTCCTGTTTCTCCCCCTCTGTTTCCAGCCTCCTGTTTCTCACCCTCTGTTTCCAGCCTCCTGTTTCTTCCCCTCTGTTTCCAGACTCCTGTTTCTGCCCCTCTGTTTCCAGACTCCTGTTTCTGCCCCTCTGTTTCCAGACTCCTGTTTCTCCCCCTCTGTTTCCAGACTCCTGTTTCTGCCCCTCTGTTTCCAGACTCCTGTTTCTCCCCCTCTGTTTCCAGACTCCTGTTTCTGCCCCTCTGTTTCCAGGCTCCTGTTTCTGCCCCTCTGTTTCCAGACTCCTGTTTCTGCCCCTCTGTTTCCAGCCTCCTGTTTCTCCCCCTCTGTTTCCAGACTCCTGTTTCTCCTCCTCTGTTTCCAGCCTCCTGTTTCTGCCCCTCAGTTTCCAACCTCCTGTTTCTCGCCCTCTATTTCCAGACTCCTGTTTCTGCCCCTCTGTTTCCAGACTCCTGTTTCTCACCCTCTGTTTCCAGACTCCTGTTTCTCCCCCTCTGTTTCCAGACTCCTGTTTCTGCCCCTCTGTTTCCAGACTTCTGTTTCTCCCCCTCTGTTTCCAGACTCCTGTTTCTCCCCCTCTGTTTCCAGACTCCTGTTTCTCCCTCTCTGTTTCCAGTCTCCTGTTTCTGCCCCTCTGTTTCCAGACTCCTCTTTCTCACCATCTGTTTCCAGACTCCTGTTCCTCCCCCTCTGTTTCCAGACTCCTGTTTCTGCCCCTCTGTTTCCAGACTCCTGTTTCTCACCCTGAGTTTCCAGACTCCTGTTTCTCCCCCTCTGTTTCCAGCCTCCTGTTTCTCCCCCTCTGTTTCCAGACTCCTGTTTCTGCCTCTCTGTTTCCAGACTCCTGTTTCTCCCCCTCTGTTTCCAGACTCCTGTTTCTGCCCCTCAGTTTCCAGGCTCCTGTTTCTGCCCCTCTGTTTCCAGACTCCTGTTTCTGCCCCTCTGTTTCCAGCCTCCTGTTTTTCCCCCTCAGTTTCCAGACTCCTGTTTCTCCCCCTCTGTTTCCAGACTCCTGTTTCTGCCCCTCTGTTTCCAGACTCCTGCTTCGCCCCCTCTGTTTCCAGACTCCTGTTTCTGCCCCTCTGTTTCCAGACTCCTGCTTCGCCCCCTCTGTTTCCAGACGCCTGTTTCTCACCCTCTGTTTCCAGGCTCCTGTTTCTCCCCCTCTCTTTCCAGAATCCTGTTTCTGCCCCTCTGATTCCAGACTCCTGTTTCTCCCCCTCTGTTTCCAGACACCTGTTTCTACCCCTCTGTTTCCAGGCTCCTGTTTCTGCCCCTCTGTTTCCAGACTCCTGTTTCTCCCCCACTGTTTCCAGACTCCTGTTTCTGCCCCTCTGTTTCCAGACTCCTGTTTCTCACCCTGAGTTTCCAGACTCCTGTTTCTCCCCCTCTGTTTCCAGACTCCTGTTTCTCACCCTCTGTTTCCAGCCTCCTCTATCTTCCCCTCTGTTTCCAGACTCCCTTTTCTGCCCCTCTGTTTCCAGACTCCTGTTTCTCCCCCTCTGTTTCCAGACTCCTGTTTCTGCCCCTCTGTTTCCAGACTCCAGTTTCTTCCTCTCTGTTTCCAGACTCCTGTTTCTCCCCCTCTGTTTCCAGACTCCTGTTTCTGCCCCTCTGTTTCCAGGCTCCAGGTTCTGCACCTCTGTTTCCAGACTCCTGTTTCTGCCCCTCAGTTTCCAGCCTCCTGTTTCTCACCCTCTGTTTCCAGCCTCCTGTTTCTTCCCCTCTGTTTCCAGACTCCTGTTTCTGCCCCTCTGTTTCCAGACTCCTGTTTCTGCCCCTCTGTTTCCAGACTCCTGTTCCTCCCCCACTGTTTCCAGACTCCTGTTTCTGCCCCTCTGTTTCCAGAATCCTGTTTGTGCCTCTCTGTTTCCAGACTCCTGTTTCTCCCCCTCTGTTTCCAGACTCCTGTTTCTGCCTCTCAGTTTCCAGGCTCCTGTTTCTGCCCCTCTGTTTCCAGACTCCTGTTTCTGCCCCTCTGTTTCCAGCCTCCTGTTTCTCCCCCTCAGTTTCCAGACACCTGTTTCTCCCCCTCTGTTTCCAGCCTCCTGTTTCTGCCCCTCAGTTTCCAACCTCCTGTTTCTCGCCCTCTGTTTCCAGACTCCTGTTTCTCCCCCTCTGTTTCCAGCCTCCTGATTCTGCCCCTCTGTTTCCAGACTCCTGTTTCTCACTCTCTGTTTCCAGACTCCTGTTTCTCCCCCTCTGTTTCCAGACTCGTGTTTCTGCCCCTCTGTTTCCAGCCTCCTGTTTCTTCCCCTCTGTTTCCAGACTCCTGTTTCTGCCCCTCTGTTTCCAGACTCCTGTTTCTCCCCCTCTGTTTCCAGACTCCTGTTTCTGCCCCTCTGTTTCCAGACTCCTGTTTCTTCCCCTCTGTTTCCAGACTCCTGTTTCTCCCCCTCTGTTTCCAGACTCCTGTTTCTCCCCCTCTGTTTCCAGACTCCTGTTTTCCCCCATCTGTTTCCAGACTCCTGTTTCTCCCCCTCTGTTTCCAGACTCCTGTTTCTGCCCCTCTGTTTCCAGACTCCTGTTTCTCACCATCTGTTTCCAGACTCCTGTTTCTCCCCCTCTGTTTCCAGACTCCTGTTTCTGCCCCTCTGTTTCCAGTCTCCTGTTTCTCACCCTGAGTTTGCAGACCCCTGTTTCTCCCCCTCTGTTTCCAGCCTCCTGTTTCTCACCCTCTGTTTCCAGCCTCCTGTTTCTTCCCCTCTGTTTCCAGACTCCTGTTTCTGCCCCTCTGTTTCCAGACTCCTGTTTCTGCCCCTCTGTTTCCAGACTCCTGTTTCTCCCCCTCTGTTTCCAGCCTCCTGTTTCTTCCCCTCTGTTTCCTGACTCCTGTTTCTCCCCCTTTGTTTCCAGCCTCCTGTTTCTCACCCTCTGTTTCCAGCCTCCTGTTTCTTCCCCTCTGTTTCCAGACTCCTGTTTCTGCCCCTCTGTTTCCAGACTCCTGTTTCTGCCCCTCTGTTTCCAGACTCCTGTTTCTCCCCCTCTGTTTCCAGACTCCTGTTTCTGCCCCTCTGTTTCCAGACTCCTGTTTCTGCCTCTCTGTTTCCAGACTCCTGTTTCTCCCCCTCTGTTTCCAGACTCCTGTTTCTGCCCCTCAGTTTCCAGGCTCCTGTTTCTGCCCCTCTGTTTCCAGACTCCTGTTTCTGCCCCTCTGTTTCCAGCCTCCTGTTTCTCCCCCTCAGTTTCCAGTCTCCTGTTTCTCCCCCTCTGTTTCCAGACTCCTGTTTCTGCCCCTCTGTTTCCAGACTCCAGTTTCTCACCCTGAGTTTCCAGACTCCTGTTTCTCCCCCTCTGTTTCCAGCCTCCTGTTTCTCACCCTCTGTTTCCAGCCTCCTGTTTCTTCCCCTCTGTTTCCAGACTCCTGTTTCTGCCCCTCTGTTTCCAGACTCCTGTTTCTGCCCCTCTGTTTCCAGACTCCTGTTTCTCCCCCTCTGTTTCCAGACTCCTGTTTCTGCCCCTCTGTTTCCAGACTCCTGTTTCTCCCCCTCTGTTTCCAGACTCCTGTTTCTGCCCCTCTGTTTCCAGGCTCCTGTTTCTGCCCCTCTGTTTCCAGACTCCTGTTTCTGCCCCTCTGTTTCCAGCCTCCTGTTTCTCCCCCTCTGTTTCCAGACTCCTGTTTCTCCTCCTCTGTTTCCAGCCTCCTGTTTCTGCCCCTCAGTTTCCAACCTCCTGTTTCTCGCCCTCTATTTCCAGACTCCTGTTTCTGCCCCTCTGTTTCCAGACTCCTGTTTCTCACCCTCTGTTTCCAGACTCCTGTTTCTCCCCCTCTGTTTCCAGACTCCTGTTTCTGCCCCTCTGTTTCCAGACTTCTGTTTCTCCCCCTCTGTTTCCAGACTCCTGTTTCTCCCCCTCTGTTTCCAGACTCCTGTTTCTCCCTCTCTGTTTCCAGTCTCCTGTTTCTGCCCCTCTGTTTCCAGACTCCTCTTTCTCACCATCTGTTTCCAGACTCCTGTTCCTCCCCCTCTGTTTCCAGACTCCTGTTTCTGCCCCTCTGTTTCCAGACTCCTGTTTCTCACCCTGAGTTTCCAGACTCCTGTTTCTCCCCCTCTGTTTCCAGCCTCCTGTTTCTCCCCCTCTGTTTCCAGACTCCTGTTTCTGCCTCTCTGTTTCCAGACTCCTGTTTCTCCCCCTCTGTTTCCAGACTCCTGTTTCTGCCCCTCAGTTTCCAGGCTCCTGTTTCTGCCCCTCTGTTTCCAGACTCCTGTTTCTGCCCCTCTGTTTCCAGCCTCCTGTTTTTCCCCCTCAGTTTCCAGACTCCTGTTTCTCCCCCTCTGTTTCCAGACTCCTGTTTCTGCCCCTCTGTTTCCAGACTCCTGCTTCGCCCCCTCTGTTTCCAGACTCCTGTTTCTGCCCCTCTGTTTCCAGACTCCTGCTTCGCCCCCTCTGTTTCCAGACGCCTGTTTCTCACCCTCTGTTTCCAGGCTCCTGTTTCTCCCCCTCTCTTTCCAGAATCCTGTTTCTGCCCCTCTGATTCCAGACTCCTGTTTCTCCCCCTCTGTTTCCAGACACCTGTTTCTACCCCTCTGTTTCCAGGCTCCTGTTTCTGCCCCTCTGTTTCCAGACTCCTGTTTCTCCCCCACTGTTTCCAGACTCCTGTTTCTGCCCCTCTGTTTCCAGACTCCTGTTTCTCACCCTGAGTTTCCAGACTCCTGTTTCTCCCCCTCTGTTTCCAGACTCCTGTTTCTCACCCTCTGTTTCCAGCCTCCTCTATCTTCCCCTCTGTTTCCAGACTCCCTTTTCTGCCCCTCTGTTTCCAGACTCCTGTTTCTCCCCCTCTGTTTCCAGACTCCTGTTTCTGCCCCTCTGTTTCCAGACTCCAGTTTCTTCCTCTCTGTTTCCAGACTCCTGTTTCTCCCCCTCTGTTTCAAGACTCCTGTTTCTGCCCCTCTGTTTCCAGGCTCCAGGTTCTGCACCTCTGTTTCCAGACTCCTGTTTCTGCCCCTCAGTTTCCAGCCTCCTGTTTCTCACCCTCTGTTTCCAGCCTCCTGTTTCTTCCCCTCTGTTTCCAGACTCCTGTTTCTGCCCCTCTGTTTCCAGACTCCTGTTTCTGCCCCTCTGTTTCCAGACTCCTGTTCCTCCCCCACTGTTTCCAGACTCCTGTTTCTGCCCCTCTGTTTCCAGAATCCTGTTTGTGCCTCTCTGTTTCCAGACTCCTGTTTCTCCCCCTCTGTTTCCAGACTCCTGTTTCTGCCTCTCAGTTTCCAGGCTCCTGTTTCTGCCCCTCTGTTTCCAGACTCCTGTTTCTGCCCCTCTGTTTCCAGCCTCCTGTTTCTCCCCCTCAGTTTCCAGACACCTGTTTCTCCCCCTCTGTTTCCAGCCTCCTGTTTCTGCCCCTCAGTTTCCAACCTCCTGTTTCTCGCCCTCTGTTTCCAGACTCCTGTTTCTCCCCCTCTGTTTCCAGCCTCCTGATTCTGCCCCTCTGTTTCCAGACTCCTGTTTCTCACTCTCTGTTTCCAGACTCCTGTTTCTCCCCCTCTGTTTCCAGACTCGTGTTTCTGCCCCTCTGTTTCCAGCCTCCTGTTTCTTCCCCTCTGTTTCCAGACTCCTGTTTCTGCCCCTCTGTTTCCAGACTCCTGTTTCTCCCCCTCTGTTTCCAGACTCCTGTTTCTGCCCCTCTGTTTCCAGACTCCTGTTTCTTCCCCTCTGTTTCCAGACTCCTGTTTCTCCCCCTCTGTTTCCAGACTCCTGTTTCTCCCCCTCTGTTTCCAGACTCCTGTTTTCCCCCATCTGTTTCCAGACTCCTGTTTCTCCCCCTCTGTTTCCAGACTCCTGTTTCTGCCCCTCTGTTTCCAGACTCCTGTTTCTCACCATCTGTTTCCAGACTCCTGTTTCTCCCCCTCTGTTTCCAGACTCCTGTTTCTGCCCCTCTGTTTCCAGTCTCCTGTTTCTCACCCTGAGTTTGCAGACCCCTGTTTCTCCCCCTCTGTTTCCAGCCTCCTGTTTCTCACCCTCTGTTTCCAGCCTCCTGTTTCTTCCCCTCTGTTTCCAGACTCCTGTTTCTGCCCCTCTGTTTCCAGACTCCTGTTTCTGCCCCTCTGTTTCCAGACTCCTGTTTCTCCCCCTCTGTTTCCAGACTCCTGTTTCTGCCCCTCTGTTTCCAGGCTCCTATTTCTGCCCCTCTGTTTCCAGACTCCTGTTTCTCACCCTCTGTTTCCAGACTCCTGTTTCTCACCCTCTGTTTCCAGACTCCTGTTTCTACCCCTCTGTTTCCAGACTCCTGTTTCTGCCCCTCTGTTTCCAGACTCCTGTTTCTCACCCTGAGTTTCCAGACTCCTGTTTCTCCCCCTCTGTTTCCAGCCTCCTGTTTCTCACCCTCTGTTTCCAGCCTCCTGTTTCTTCCCCTCTGTTTCCAGACTCCTGTTTCTGCCCCTCTGTTTCCAGACTCCTGTTTCTGCCCCTCTGTTTCCAGACTCCTGTTTCTCCCCCTCTGTTTCCAGACTCCTGTTTCTGCCCCTCTGTTTCCAGACTCCTGTTTCTCCCCCTCTGTTTCCAGACTCCTGTTTCTGCCCCTCTGTTTCCAGGCTCCTGTTTCTGCCCCTCTGTTTCCAGACTCCTGTTTCTGCCCCTCTGTTTCCAGCCTCCTGTTTCTCCC
This sequence comes from Carcharhinus amblyrhynchos, assembly GCF_965287045.1. Classification (NCBI taxonomy): domain Eukaryota; kingdom Metazoa; phylum Chordata; class Chondrichthyes; order Carcharhiniformes; family Carcharhinidae; genus Carcharhinus; species Carcharhinus amblyrhynchos. Next base: position 112,283 of record NW_027650123.1, read on the forward strand.
CCTCTGTTTCCAGACTCCTGTTTCTCCTCCTCTGTTTCCAGCCTCCTGTTTCTGCCCCTCAGTTTCCAACCTCCTGTTTCTCGCCCTCTATTTCCAGACTCCTGTTTCTGCCCCTCTGTTTCCAGACTCCTGTTTCTCACCCTCTGTTTCCAGACTCCTGTTTCTCCCCCTCTGTTTCCAGACTCCTGTTTCTGCCCCTCTGTTTCCAGACTTCTGTTTCTCCCCCTCTGTTTCCAGACTCCTGTTTCTCCCCCTCTGTTTCCAGACTCCTGTTTCTCCCCCTCTGTTTCCAGTCTCCTGTTTCTGCCCCTCTGTTTCCAGACTCCTCTTTCTCACCATCTGTTTCCAGACTCCTGTTCCTCCCCCTCTGTTTCCAGACTCCTGTTTCTGCCCCTCTGTTTCCAGACTCCTGTTTCTCACCCTGAGTTTCCAGACTCCTGTTTCTCCCCCTCTGTTTCCAGCCTCCTGTTTCTCCCCCTCTGTTTCCAGACTCCTGTTTCTGCCTCTCTGTTTCCAGACTCCTGTTTCTCCCCCTCTGTTTCCAGACTCCTGTTTCTGCCCCTCAGTTTCCAGGCTCCTGTTTCTGCCCCTCTGTTTCCAGACTCCTGTTTCTGCCCCTCTGTTTCCAGCCTCCTGTTTTTCCCCCTCAGTTTCCAGACTCCTGTTTCTCCCCCTCTGTTTCCAGACTCCTGTTTCTGCCCCTCTGTTTCCAGACTCCTGCTTCGCCCCCTCTGTTTCCAGACTCCTGTTTCTGCCCCTCTGTTTCCAGACTCCTGCTTCGCCCCCTCTGTTTCCAGACGCCTGTTTCTCACCCTCTGTTTCCAGGCTCCTGTTTCTCCCCCTCTCTTTCCAGAATCCTGTTTCTGCCCCTCTGATTCCAGACTCCTGTTTCTCCCCCTCTGTTTCCAGACACCTGTTTCTACCCCTCTGTTTCCAGGCTCCTGTTTCTGCCCCTCTGTTTCCAGACTCCTGTTTCTCCCCCACTGTTTCCAGACTCCTGTTTCTGCCCCTCTGTTTCCAGACTCCTGTTTCTCACCCTGAGTTTCCAGACTCCTGTTTCTCCCCCTCTGTTTCCAGACTCCTGTTTCTCACCCTCTGTTTCCAGCCTCCTCTATCTTCCCCTCTGTTTCCAGACTCCCTTTTCTGCCCCTCTGTTTCCAGACTCCTGTTTCTCCCCCTCTGTTTCCAGACTCCTGTTTCTGCCCCTCTGTTTCCAGACTCCAGTTTCTTCCTCTCTGTTTCCAGACTCCTGTTTCTCCCCCTCTGTTTCCAGACTCCTGTTTCTGCCCCTCTGTTTCCAGGCTCCAGGTTCTGCACCTCTGTTTCCAGACTCCTGTTTCTGCCCCTCAGTTTCCAGCCTCCTGTTTCTCACCCTCTGTTTCCAGCCTCCTGTTTCTTCCCCTCTGTTTCCAGACTCCTGTTTCTGCCCCTCTGTTTCCAGACTCCTGTTTCTGCCCCTCTGTTTCCAGACTCCTGTTCCTCCCCCACTGTTTCCAGACTCCTGTTTCTGCCCCTCTGTTTCCAGAATCCTGTTTGTGCCTCTCTGTTTCCAGACTCCTGTTTCTCCCCCTCTGTTTCCAGACTCCTGTTTCTGCCTCTCAGTTTCCAGGCTCCTGTTTCTGCCCCTCTGTTTTCAGACTCCTGTTTCTGCCCCTCTGTTTCCAGCCTCCTGTTTCTCCCCCTCAGTTTCCAGACACCTGTTTCTCCCCCTCTGTTTCCAGCCTCCTGTTTCTGCCCCTCAGTTTCCAACCTCCTGTTTCTCGCCCTCTGTTTCCAGACTCCTGTTTCTCCCCCTCTGTTTCCAGCCTCCTGATTCTGCCCCTCTGTTTCCAGACTCCTGTTTCTCACTCTCTGTTTCCAGACTCCTGTTTCTCCCACTCTGTTTCCAGACTCGTGTTTCTGCCCCTCTGTTTCCAGCCTCCTGTTTCTTCCCCTCTGTTTCCAGACTCCTGTTTCTGCCCCTCTGTTTCCAGACTCCTGTTTCTCCCCCTCTGTTTCCAGACTCCTGTTTCTGCCCCTCTGTTTCCAGACTCCTGTTTCTTCCCCTCTGTTTCCAGACTCCTGTTTCTCCCCCTCTGTTTCCAGACTCCTGTTTCTCCCCCTCTGTTTCCAGACTCCTGTTTTCCCCCATCTGTTTCCAGACTCCTGTTTCTCCCCCTCTGTTTCCAGACTCCTGTTTCTGCCCCTCTGTTTCCAGACTCCTGTTTCTCACCATCTGTTTCCAGACTCCTGTTTCTCCCCCTCTGTTTCCAGACTCCTGTTTCTGCCCCTCTGTTTCCAGTCTCCTGTTTCTCACCCTGAGTTTGCAGACCCCTGTTTCTCCCCCTCTGTTTCCAGCCTCCTGTTTCTCACCCTCTGTTTCCAGCCTCCTGTTTCTTCCCCTCTGTTTCCAGACTCCTGTTTCTGCCCCTCTGTTTCCAGACTCCTGTTTCTGCCCCTCTGTTTCCAGACTCCTGTTTCTCCCCCTCTGTTTCCAGACTCCTGTTTCTGCCCCTCTGTTTCCAGACTCCTGTTTCTGCCTCTCTGTTTCCAGACTCCTGTTTCTCCCCCTCTGTTTCCAGACTCCTGTTTCTGCCCCTCTGTTTCCAGGCTCCTATTTCTGCCCCTCTGTTTCCAGACTCCTGTTTCTGCCCCTCTGTTTCCAGCCTCCTGTTTCTCCCCCTCTGTTTCCAGACTCCTGTTTCTCCTCCTCTGTTTCCAGCCTCCTGTTTCTGCCCCTCAGTTTCCAACCTCCTGTTTCTCGCCCTCTGTTTCCAGACTCCTGTTTCTGCCCCTCTGTTTCCAGACTCCTGTTTCACACCCTCTGTTTCCAGCCTCCTGTTTCTCCCCCTCTGTTTCCAGACTCCTGTTTCTGCCCCTCTGTCTCCAGACTTCTGTTTCTCCCACTCTGTTTCCAGACTCCTGTTTCTCCCCCTCTGTTTCCAGACTCCTGTTTCTCCCCCTCTGTTTCCAGACTCCTGTTTCTGCCCCTCTGTTTCCAGACTCCTCTTTCTCACCATCTGTTTCCAGACTCCTGTTCCTCCCCCTCTGTTTCCAGACTCCTGTTTCTGCCCCTCTGTTTCCAACTCCTGTTTCTCAGCCTGAGTTTCCAGACTCCTGTTTCTCACCCTCTGTTTCCAGCCTCCTGTTTCTCCCCCTCTGTTTCCAGCCTCCTGTTTCTTCCCCTCTGTTTCCAGACTCCTGTTTCTGCCCCTCTGTTTCCAGCCTCCTGATTCTGCCCCTCTGTTTCCAGACTCCTGTTTCTCACCCTCTGTTTCCAGACTCCTGTTTCTCTCCCTCTGTTTCCAGACTCCTGTTTCTCCCCCTCTGCTTCCAGACTCCTGATTCTCACCCTCTGTTTCCAGACTCCTGTTTCTCCCCCTCTCTTTCCAGACTCCTGTTTCTCCCCCTCTGTTTCCAGACTCCTGTTTCTCCCCCTCTGTTTCCAGACTCCTGTTTCTCACCATCTGTTTCCAGACTCCTGTTTCTCCCCCTCTGTTTCCAGACTCCTGTTTCTGCCCCTCTGTTTCCAGTCTCCTGTTTCTCACCCTGAGTTTGCAGACCCCTGTTTCTCCCCCTCTGTTTCCAGCCTCCTGTTTCTCACCCTCTGTTTCCAGCCTCCTGTTTCTTCCCCTCTGTTTCCAGACTCCTGTTTCTGCCCCTCTGTTTCCAGACTCCTGTTTCTGCCCCTCTGTTTCCAGACTCCTGTTTCTCCCCCTCTGTTTCCAGACTCCTGTTTCTGCCCCTCTGTTTCCAGACTCCTGTTTCTGCCTCTCTGTTTCCAGACTCCTGTTTCTCCCCCTCTGTTTCCAGACTCCTGTTTCTGCCCCTCTGTTTCCAGGCTCCTATTTCTGCCCCTCTGTTTCCAGACTCCTGTTTCTGCCCCTCTGTTTCCAGCCTCCTGTTTCTCCCCCTCTGTTTCCAGACTCCTGTTTCTCCTCCTCTGTTTCCAGCCTCCTGTTTCTGCCCCTCAGTTTCCAACCTCCTGTTTCTCGCCCTCTGTTTCCAGACTCCTGTTTCTCCCCCTCTGTTTCCAGACTCCTGTTTCACACCCTCTGTTTCCAGCCTCCTGTTTCTCCCCCTCTGTTTCCAGACTCCTGTTTCTGCCCCTCTGTCTCCAGACTTCTGTTTCTCCCACTCTGTTTCCAGACTCCTGTTTCTCCCCCTCTGTTTCCAGACTCCTGTTTCTCCCCCTCTGTTTCCAGACTCCTGTTTCTGCCCCTCTGTTTCCAGACTCCTCTTTCTCACCATCTGTTTCCAGACTCCTGTTCCTCCCCCTCTGTTTCCAGACTCCTGTTTCTGCCCCTCTGTTTCCAACTCCTGTTTCTCAGCCTGAGTTTCCAGACTCCTGTTTCTCACCCTCTGTTTCCAGCCTCCTGTTTCTCCCCCTCTGTTTCCAGCCTCCTGTTTCTTCCCCTCTGTTTCCAGACTCCTGTTTCTGGCCCTCTGTTTCCAGCCTCCTGATTCTGCCCCTCTGTTTCCAGACTCCTGTTTCTCACCCTCTGTTTCCAGACTCCTGTTTCTCTCCCTCTGTTTCCAGACTCCTGTTTCTCCCCCTCTGCTTCCAGACTCCTGATTCTCACCCTCTGTTTCCAGACTCCTGTTTCTCCCCCTCTCTTTCCAGACTCCTGTTTCTCCCCCTCTGTTTCCAGACTCCTGTTTCTCCCCCTCTGTTTCCAGCCTCCTGTTTCTTCCCCTCTGTTTCCAGACTCCTGTTTCTCCCCCTCTGTTTCCAGACTCCTGTTTCTCCCCCTCTGTTTCCAGACTCCTGTTTCTCCCCCTCTGTTTCCAGACTCCTGTTTCTGCCCCTCTGTTTCCAGACTCCTGTTTCTCCCCCTCTGTTTCCAGCCTCCTGCTTCTGCCCCTCTGTTTCCAGACTACTGTTTCTGCCCCTCTGTTTCCAGACTCCTGCTTCGCCCCCTCTGTTTCCAGACTCCTGTTTCTGCCCCTCTGTTTCCAGACCCTGTTTCTCACCCTCTGTTTCCAGACTCCTGTTTCTCACCCTGTATTTCCAGATTCCTGTTTCTGCCCCTCTGTTTCCAGACTCCTGTTTCTCCCCCTCTGTTTCCAGACACCTGTTTCTGCCCCTCTGTTTCCAGGCTCCTGTTTCTGCCCCTCTGTTTCCAGACTCCTGTTTCTGCCCCTGTGTTTCCAGCCTCCTGTTTCTCCCCCTCTGTTTCCAGACTCCTGATTCTCCCCCTCTGTTTCCAGCCTCCTGTTTCTGCCCCTCAGTTTCCATCCTCCTGTTTCTCGCCCTCTGTTTCCAGACTCCTGTTTCTCCCCCTCTGATTCCAGACTCCTGTTTCTGCCCCTCTGTTTCCAGACTCTTGTTTCTCACCATCTGTTTCCAGACTCCTGTTTCTCCCCCACTGTTTCCAGACTCCTGTTTCTGCCCCTCTGTTTCCAGACTCCTGTTTCTCACCCTGAGTTTCCAGACTCCTGTTTCTCCCCCTCTGTTTCCAGACTCCTGTTTCTCCCCCTCTGTTTCCAGACTCCTGTTTCTCACCCTCTGTTTCCAGAATCCTCCTTCATCCCCTCTGTTTCCAGACTCCTGTTTTTGCCCCTCTGTTTCCAGACTCCTGTTTCTGCCCCTCTGTTTCCAGACTCCTGTTTCTCCCCCTCGGTTTCCAGACTCCTGTTTCTGCCCCTCTGTTTCCAGACTCCTGTTTCTGCCTCTCTGTTTCCAGACTCCTGTTTCTCCCTCTCTGTTTGCAGACTCCTGTTTCTGCCCCTCTGTTTCCAGGCTCCAGTTTCTGCCCCTCTGTTTCCAGACTCCTGTTTCTGCCCCTCTGTTTCCAGCCTCCTGTTTCTCCCCCTCTCTTTCCAGACTCCTGTTTCTCCCCCTCTGTTTCCAGCCTCCTGTTTCTGCCCCTCAGTTTCAAACCTCCTGTTTCTCGCCGTCTGTTTCCAGACTCCTGTTTCTCCCCCTCTGTTTCCAGACTCCTGTTTCTGCCCCTCTGTTTCCAGACTCCTGTTTCTCAACCTCTGTTTCCTGACTCCTGTTTCTCCCCCTCTGTTTCCAGACTCCTGTTTCTGCCCCTCTGTTTCCAGACTCCTGTTTCTCCCCCTCTGTTTCCAGACTCCTGTTTCTCCCCCTCTGTTTCCAGACTCCTGTTTCTCCCCCTCTGTTTCCAGACTCCTGTTTCTGCCCCTCTGTTTCCAGACTCCTGTTTCTCACCATCTGTTTCCAGACTCCTGTTTCTCCCCCTCTGTTTCCAGAGTCCTGTTTCTGCCCCTCTGTTTCCAGACTCCTGTTTCTCACCCTGAGTTTCCAGACTCCTGTTTCTCCACCTCTGTTTCCTGCCTCCTGTTTCCAACCCCCTGTTTCCACCCTCCTGTTTCTTCCCCTCTGTTTCCAGACTCCTGCTTCTGCCCCTCTGTTTCCAGCCTCCCGTTTCTCCCCCTCTGTTTCCAGACTCCTGTTTCTCCCCCTCTGCTTCCAGACTCCTGATTCTCACCCTCTGTTTCCAGACTCCGGTTTCTCCCCCTCTGTTTCCAGACTCCTGTTTCTCCCCCTCTGTTTCCAGACTCCTGTTTCTCACCCTCTGTTTCCAGGCTCCAGTTTCTGCCCCTCTGTTTCCATCCTCCTTTTTCTGCCCCTCTGTTTCCAGCCTCCTGATTCTCCCGCTCTGTTTCCAGACTCCTATTTCTCACCCTCTGTTTCCAGACTCCTCTTTCTCCCCCTCTGTTTCCAGATTCCTGTTTCTCCCCCTCTGTTTCCAGACTCCTGTTTCTGCCCCTCTGTTTCCAGACTCCTGTTTCTCCCCCTCTGTTTGCAGACTCCTGTTTCTCACCCTCTGTTTCCAGACTCCTGTTTCTCCCCCTCTGTTTCCAGGCTCCTGTTTCTCCCCCTCAGTTTCCAGACTCCTGTTTCTCCCCCTCTGTTTCCAGACTCCTGTTGCTCACCCTCTGTTTCCAGACACCTGTTTCTGCCCCTCTGTTTCCAGACTCCTGTTTCTGCCCCTCTGTTTCCAGACGCCTGTTTCTCACCCTCTGTTTCCAGACTCCTGTTTCTCCCCCTCTGTTTCCAGACTCCAGTTTCTGCCCCTCTGTTTCCACACTCCTGTTTCTGCCTCTCTGATTCCAGACTCCTGATTCTCACCCTCTGTTTCCAGACTCCTGCTTCTGCCCCTCTGTTTCCAGCCTCCTGATTCTGCTCCTCTGTTTCCAGACGACTGTTTCTCGCCCCCTGATTCCAGACTCCTGTTTCTCCCCCTCTGTTTCCAGACTCCTGTTTCTCCCCCTCTGTTTCCAGACTCCTGTTTCTCCCCCTCTGTTTCCTGACTGCTGTTCCTGCTCCTCTGTTTCCAGAGTCCTGTGTCTCACCCTCTGTTTCCAGACTCCTGTTTCTCCCCCTCTGTTTCCAGACTCCTGTTTCTCCCCCTCTGTTTCCACACTCCTGTTTCTGCCCCTGTGTTTCCAGCCTCCTCATTCTGCCCCTCTGTTTCCAGCGTCCTGTTTCTGCCCCTCTGTTTCCAGACTCCTGTTTCTAAACCTCTGTTTCCAGACTCCTGTTTCTCCCCCTCTGTTTCCAGACTCCTGTTTCTGCCCCTCTGTTTCCAGACTCCTGTTTCTGCCCCTCTGTTTCCAGACTCCTGTTTCTCCCCCTCTGTTTCCAGACTCCTGTTTCTCCCCCTCTGTTTCCAGACTCCTGTTTCTCCCCCTCTGTTTCCAGACTCCTGTTTCTGCCCCTCTGTTTCCAGACTCCTGTTTCTCACCATCTGTTTCCAGACTCCTGTTTCTCCCCCTCTGTTTCCAGAGTCCTGTTTCTGCCCCTCTGTTTCCAGACTCCTGTTTCTCACCCTGAGTTTCCAGACTCCTGTTTCTCCACCTCTGTTTCCTGCCTCCTGTTTCCAACCCCCTGTTTCCACCCTCCTGTTTCTTCCCCTCTGTTTCCAGACTCCTGCTTCTGCCCCTCTGTTTCCAGCCTCCCGTTTCTCCCCCTCTGTTTCCAGACTCCTGTTTCTCCCCCTCTGCTTCCAGACTCCTGATTCTCACCCTCTGTTTCCAGACTCCTGTTTCTCCCCCTCTGTTTCCAGACTCCTGTTTCTCCCCCTCTGTTTCCAGACTCCTGTTTCTCACCCTCTGTTTCCAGGCTCCAGTTTCTGCCCCTGTGTTTCCATCCTCCTTTTTCTGCCCCTCTGTTTCCAGCCTCCTGATTCTCCCGCTCTGTTTCCAGACTCCTATTTCTCACCCTCTGTTTCCAGACTCCTCTTTCTCCCCCTCTGTTTCCAGATTCCTGTTTCTCCCCCTCTGTTTCCAGACTCCTGTTTCTTACCCTCTGTTTCCAGACAACTGTTTCTGCCCCTCTGTTTCCAGACTCCTGTTTCTGCCCCTCAGTTTCCAGACGCCTGTTTCTCACCCTCTGTTTCCAGACTCCTGTTTCTGCCCCTCTGTTTCCAGACTCCTGTTTCTCACCCTCTGTTTCCAGACTCCTGTTTCTCCCCCGCTGTTTCCAGACACCTGTTTCTCACCCTCTGTTTCCAGACTCCTGTTTTTCCCCGTCTGTTTCCAGGCTCCTGTTTCTCCCCCTCTGTTTCCAGACTCCTGTTTCTCACCCTGAGTTTCCAGACTCCTGTTTCTCCCCCTCTGTTTCCAGACTCCTGTTTCTCACCCTCTGTTTCCAGCCTCCTCTTTCTTCCCCTCTGTTTCCAGACTCCCTTTTCTGCCCCTCTGTTTCCAGACTCCTGTTTCTGCCCCTCTGTTTCCAGACTCCTGTTTCTCCCCCTCTGTTTCCAGACTCCTGTTTCTGCCCCTCTGTTTCCAGACTCCAGTTTCTGCCTCTCTGTTTCCAGACTCCTGTTTCTCCCCCTCTGTTTCCAGACTCCTGTTTCTGCCCCTCTGTTTCCAGGCTCCAGGTTCTGCACCTCTGTTTCCAGACTCCTGTTTCTGCCCCTCAGTTTCCAGCCTCCTGTTTCTCACCCTCTGTTTCCAGCCTCCTGTTTCTTCCCCTCTGTTTCCAGACTCCTGTTTCTGCCCCTCTGTTTCCAGACTCCTGTTTCTGCCCCTCTGTTTCCAGACTCCTGTTCCTCCCCCACTGTTTCCAGACTCCTGTTTCTGCCCCTCTGTTTCCAGACTCCTGTTTCTGCCTCTCTGTTTCCAGACTCCTGTTTCTCCCCCTCTGTTTCCAGACTCCTGTTTCTGCCTCTCAGTTTCCAGGCTCCTGTTTCTGCCCCTCTGTTTCCAGACTCCTGTTTCTGCCCCTCTGTTTCCAGCCTCCTGTTTCTCCCCCTCAGTTTCCAGACTCCTGTTTCTCCCCCTCTGTTTCCAGCCTCCTGTTTCTGCCCCTCAGTTTCCAACCTCCTGTTTCTCGCCCTCTGTTTCCAGACTCCTGTTTCTCCCCCTCTGTTTCCAGCCTCCTGATTCTGCCCCTCTGTTTCCAGACTCCTGTTTCTCACCCTCTGTTTCCAGACTCCTGTTTCTCCCCCTCTGTTTCCAGACTCGTGTTTCTGCCCCTCTGTTTCCAGCCTCCTGTTTCTTCCCCTCTGCCTCCAGACTCCTGTTTCTGCCCCTCTGTTTCCAGACTCCTGTTTCTCCCCCTCTGTTTCCAGACTCCTGTTTCTCCCCCTCTGTTTCCAGCCTCCTGTTTCTTCCCCTCTGTTTCCAGACTCCTGTTTCTCCCCCTCTGTTTCCAGACTCCTGTTTCTCCCCCTCTGTTTCCAGACTCCTGTTTCTCCCCATCTGTTTCCAGACTCCTGTTTCTCCCCCTCTGTTTCCAGACTCCTGTTTCTGCCCCTCTGTTTCCAGACTCCTGTTTCTCACCATCTGTTTCCAGACTCCTGTTTCTCCCCCTCTGTTTCCAGACTCCTGTTTCTGCCCCTCTGTTTCCAGTCTCCTGTTTCTCACCCTGAGTTTGCAGACCCCTGTTTCTCCCCCTCTGTTTCCAGCCTCCTGTTTCTCACCCACTGTTTCCAGCCTCCTGTTTCTTCCCCTCTGTTTCCAGACTCCTGTTTCTGCCCCTCTGTTTCCAGACTCCTGTTTCTGCCCCTCTGTTTCCAGACTCCTGTTTCTCCCCCTCTGTTTCCAGACTCCGGTTTCTGCCCCTCTGTTTCCAGACTCCTGTTTCTGCCTCTCTGTTTCCAGACTCCTGTTTCTGCCCCTCTGTTTCCAGACTCCTGTTTCTGCCTCTCTGTTTCCAGACTCCTGTTTCTCCCCCTCTGTTTCCAGACTCCTGTTTCTCCCCCTCTGTTTCCAGACTCCTGTTTCTCCCCCTCTGTTTCCAGCCTCCTGTTTCTTCCCCTCTGTTTCCAGACTCCTGTTTCTCCCCCTCTGTTTCCAGACTCCTGTTTCTCCCCCTCTGTTTCCAGACTCCTGTTTCTCCCCATCTGTTTCCAGACTCCTGTTTCTCCCCCTCTGTTTCCAGACTCCTGTTTCTGCCCCTCTGTTTCCAGACTCCTGTTTCTCACCATCTGTTTCCAGACTCCTGTTTCTCCCCCTCTGTTTCCAGACTCCTGTTTCTGCCCCTCTGTTTCCAGTCTCCTGTTTCTCACCCTGAGTTTGCAGACCCCTGTTTCTCCCCCTCTGTTTCCAGCCTCCTGTTTCTCACCCTCTGTTTCCAGCCTCCTGTTTCTTCCCCTCTGTTTCCAGACTCCTGTTTCTGCCCCTCTGTTTCCAGACTCCTGTTTCTGCCCCTCTGTTTCCAGACTCCTGTTTCTCCCCCTCTGTTTCCAGACTCCTGTTTCTGCCCCTCTGTTTCCAGACTCCTGTTTCTGCCTCTCTGTTTCCAGACTCCTGTTTCTCCCCCTCTGTTTCCAGACTCCTGTTTCTGCCCCTCTGTTTCCAGGCTCCTATTTCTGCCCCTCTGTTTCCAGACTCCTGTTTCTGCCCCTCTGTTTCCAGCCTCCTGTTTCTCCCCCTCTGTTTCCAGACTCCTGTTTCTCCTCCTCTGTTTCCAGCCTCCTGTTTCTGCCCCTCAGTTTCCAACCTCCTGTTTCTCGCCCTCTGTTTCCAGACTCCTGTTTCTGCCCCTCTGTTTCCAGACTCCTGTTTCTCACCCTCTGTTTCCAGCCTCCTGTTTCTCCCCTTCTGTTTCCAGACTCCTGTTTCTGCCCCTCTGTTTCCAGACTTCTGTTTCTCCCCCTCTGTTTCCAGACTCCTGTTTCTCCCCCTCTGTTTCAAGACTCCTGTTTCTCCCCCTCTGTTTCCAGACTCCTGTTTCTGCCCCTCTGTTTCCAGACTCCTCTTTCTCACCATCTGTTTCCAGACTCCTGTTCCTCCCCCTCTGTTTCCAGACTCCTGTTTCTGCCCCTCTGTTTCCAACTCCTGTTTCTCAGCCTGAGTTTCCAGACTCCTGTTTCTCACCCTCTGTTTCCAGCCTCCTGTTTCTCCCCCTCTGTTTCCAGCCTCCTGTTTCTTCCCCTCTGTTTCCAGACTCCTGTTTCTGCCCCTCTGTTTCCAGCCTCCTGATTCTGCTCCTCTGTTTCCAGACGACTGTTTCTCGCCCCCTGATTCCAGACTCCTGTTTCTCCCCCTCTGTTTCCAGACTCCTGTTTCTCCCCCTCTGTTTCCAGACTCCTGTTTCTCCCCCTCTGTTTCCTGACTGCTGTTCCTGCTCCTCTGTTTCCAGAGTCCTGTGTCTCACCCTCTGTTTCCAGACTCCTGTTTCTCCCCCTCTGTTTCCAGACTCCTGTTTCTCCCCCTCTGTTTCCACACTCCTGTTTCTGCCCCTGTGTTTCCAGCCTCCTCATTCTGCCCCTCTGTTTCCAGCGTCCTGTTTCTGCCCCTCTGTTTCCAGACTCCTGTTTCTAAACCTCTGTTTCCAGACTCCTGTTTCTCCCCCTCTGTTTCCAGACTCCTGTTTCTGCCCCTCTGTTTCCAGACTCCTGTTTCTGCCCCTCTGTTTCCAGACTCCTGTTTCTCCCCCTCTGTTTCCAGACTCCTGTTTCTCCCCCTCTGTTTCCAGACTCCTGTTTCTCCCCCTCTGTTTCCAGACTCCTGTTTCTGCCCCTCTGTTTCCAGACTCCTGTTTCTCACCATCTGTTTCCAGACTCCTGTTTCTCCCCCTCTGTTTCCAGAGTCCTGTTTCTGCCCCTCTGTTTCCAGATTCCTGTTTCTCACCCTGAGTTTCCAGACTCCTGTTTCTCCACCTCTGTTTCCTGCCTCTTGTTTCCAACCCCCTGTTTCCACCCTCCTGTTTCTTCCCCTCTGTTTCCAGACTCCTGCTTCTGCCCCTCTGTTTCCAGCCTCCCGTTTCTCCCCCTCTGTTTCCAGACTCCTGTTTCTCCCCCTCTGTTTCCAGACTCCTGTTTCTCCCCCTCTGTTTCCAGACTCCTGTTTCTCACCCTCTGTTTCCAGGCTCCAGTTTCTGCCCCTGTGTTTCCATCCTCCTTTTTCTGCCCCTCTGTTTCCAGCCTCCTGATTCTCCCGCTCTGTTTCCAGACTCCTATTTCTCACCCTCTGTTTCCAGACTCCTCTTTCTCCCCCTCTGTTTCCAGATTCCTGTTTCTCCCCCTCTGTTTCCAGACTCCTGTTTCTTACCCTCTGTTTCCAGACAACTGTTTCTGCCCCTCTGTTTCCAGACTCCTGTTTCTGCCCCTCAGTTTCCAGACGCCTGTTTCTCACCCTCTGTTTCCAGACTCCTGTTTCTGCCCCTCTGTTTCCAGACTCCTGTTTCTCACCCTCTGTTTCCAGACTCCTGTTTCTCCCCCGCTGTTTCCAGACTCCTGTTTCTCACCCTCTGTTTCCAGACTCCTGTTTTTCCCCGTCTGTTTCCAGGCTCCTGTTTCTCCCCCTCTGTTTCCAGACTCCTGTTTCTCACCCTGAGTTTCCAGACTCCTGTTTCTCCCCCTCTGTTTCCAGACTCCTGTTTCTCACCCTCTGTTTCCAGCCTCCTCTTTCTTCCCCTCTGTTTCCAGACTCCCTTTTCTGCCCCTCTGTTTCCAGACTCCTGTTTCTGCCCCTCTGTTTCCAGACTCCTGTTTCTCCCCCTCTGTTTCCAGACTCCTGTTTCTGCCCCTCTGTTTCCAGACTCCAGTTTCTGCCTCTCTGTTTCCAGACTCCTGTTTCTCCCCCTCTGTTTCCAGACTCCTGTTTCTGCCCCTCTGTTTCCAGGCTCCAGGTTCTGCACCTCTGTTTCCAGACTCCTGTTTCTGCCCCTCAGTTTCCAGCCTCCTGTTTCTCACCCTCTGTTTCCAGCCTCCTGTTTCTTCCCCTCTGTTTCCAGACTCCTGTTTCTGCCCCTCTGGTTCCAGACTCCTGTTTCTGCCCCTCTGTTTCCAGACTCCTGTTCCTCCCCCACTGTTTCCAGACTCCTGTTTCTGCCCCTCTGTTTCCAGACTCCTGTTTCTGCCTCTCTGTTTCCAGACTCCTGTTTCTCCCCCTCTGTTTCCAGACTCCTGTTTCTGCCTCTCAGTTTCCAGGCTCCTGTTTCTGCCCCTCTGTTTCCAGACTCCTGTTTCTGCCCCTCTGTTTCCAGCCTCCTGTTTCTCCCCCTCAGTTTCCAGACTCCTGTTTCTCCCCCTCTGTTTCCAGCCTCCTGTTTCTGCCCCTCAGTTTCCAACCTCCTGTTTCTCGCCCTCTGTTTCCAGACTCCTGTTTCTCACCATCTGTTTCCAGACTCCTGTTTCTCCCCCTCTGTTTCCAGACTCCTGTTTCTGCCCCTCTGTTTCCAGTCTCCTGTTTCTCACCCTGAGTTTGCAGACCCCTGTTTCTCCCCCTCTGTTTCCAGCCTCCTGTTTCTCACCCACTGTTTCCAGCCTCCTGTTTCTTCCCCTCTGTTTCCAGACTCCTGTTTCTGCCCCTCTGTTTCCAGACTCCTGTTTCTGCCCCTCTGTTTCCAGACTCCTGTTTCTCCCCCTCTGTTTCCAGACTCCTGTTTCTGCCCCTCTGTTTCCAGACTCCTGTTTCTGCCTCTCTGTTTCCAGACTCCTGTTTCTGCCCCTCTGTTTCCAGACTCCTGTTTCTGCCTCTCTGTTTCCAGACTCCTGTTTCTCCCCCTCTGTTTCCAGACTCCTGTTTCTCCCCCTCTGTTTCCAGACTCCTGTTTCTCCCCCTCTGTTTCCAGCCTCCTGTTTCTTCCCCTCTGTTTCCAGACTCCTGTTTCTCCCCCTCTGTTTCCAGACTCCTGTTTCTCCCCCTCTGTTTCCAGACTCCTGTTTCTCCCCATCTGTTTCCAGACTCCTGTTTCTCCCCCTCTGTTTCCAGACTCCTGTTTCTGCCCCTCTGTTTCCAGACTCCTGTTTCTCACCATCTGTTTCCAGACTCCTGTTTCTCCCCCTCTGTTTCCAGACTCCTGTTTCTGCCCCTCTGTTTCCAGTCTCCTGTTTCTCACCCTGAGTTTGCAGACCCCTGTTTCTCCCCCTCTGTTTCCAGCCTCCTGTTTCTCACCCTCTGTTTCCAGCCTCCTGTTTCTTCCCCTCTGTTTCCAGACTCCTGTTTCTGCCCCTCTGTTTCCAGACTCCTGTTTCTGCCCCTCTGTTTCCAGACTGCTGTTTCTCCCCCTCTGTTTCCAGACTCCTGTTTCTGCCCCTCTGTTTCCAGACTCCTGTTTCTGCCTCTCTGTTTCCAGACTCCTGTTTCTCCCCCTCTGTTTCCAGACTCCTGTTTCTGCCCCTCTGTTTCCAGGCTCCTATTTCTGCCCCTCTGTTTCCAGACTCCTGTTTCTGCCCCTCTGTTTCCAGCCTCCTGTTTCTCCCCCTCTGTTTCCAGACTCCTGTTTCTCCTCCTCTGTTTCCAGCCTCCTGTTTCTGCCCCTCAGTTTCCAACCTCCTGTTTCTCGCCCTCTGTTTTCCAGACTCCTGTTTCTGCCCCTCTGTTTCCAGACTCCTGTTTCTCACCCTCTGTTTCCAGCCTCCTGTTTCTCCCCTTCTGTTTCCAGACTCCTGTTTCTGCCCCTCTGTTTCCAGACTTCTGTTTCTCCTCCTCTGTTTCCAGACTCCTGTTTCTCCCCCTCTGTTTCAAGACTCCTGTTTCTCCCCCTCTGTTTCCAGACTCCTGTTTCTGCCCCTCTGTTTCCAGACTCCTCTTTCTCACCATCTGTTTCCAGACTCCTGTTCCTCCCCCTCTGTTTCCAGACTCCTGTTTCTGCCCCTCTGTTTCCAACTCCTGTTTCTCAGCCTGAGTTTCCAGACTCCTGTTTCTCACCCTCTGTTTCCAGCCTCCTGTTTCTCCCCCTCTGTTTCCAGCCTCCTGTTTCTTCCCCTCTGTTTCCAGACTCCTGTTTCTGCCCCTCTGTTTCCAGCCTCCTGATTCTGCTCCTCTGTTTCCAGACGACTGTTTCTCGCCCCCTGATTCCAGACTCCTGTTTCTCCCCCTCTGTTTCCAGACTCCTGTTTCTCCCCCTCTGTTTCCAGACTCCTGTTTCTCCCCCTCTGTTTCCTGACTGCTGTTCCTGCTCCTCTGTTTCCAGAGTCCTGTGTCTCACCCTCTGTTTCCAGACTCCTGTTTCTCCCCCTCTGTTTCCAGACTCCTGTTTCTCCCCCTCTGTTTCCACACTCCTGTTTCTGCCCCTGTGTTTCCAGCCTCCTCATTCTGCCCCTCTGTTTCCAGCGTCCTGTTTCTGCCCCTCTGTTTCCAGACTCCTGTTTCTAAACCTCTGTTTCCAGACTCCTGTTTCTCCCCCTCTGTTTCCAGACTCCTGTTTCTGCCCCTCTGTTTCCAGACTCCTGTTTCTGCCCCTCTGTTTCCAGACTCCTGTTTCTCCCCCTCTGTTTCCAGACTCCTGTTTCTCCCCCTCTGTTTCCAGACTCCTGTTTCTCCCCCTCTGTTTCCAGACTCCTGTTTCTGCCCCTCTGTTTCCAGACTCCTGTTTCTCACCATCTGTTTCCAGACTCCTGTTTCTCCCCCTCTGTTTCCAGAGTCCTGTTTCTGCCCCTCTGTTTCCAGATTCCTGTTTCTCACCCTGAGTTTCCAGACTCCTGTTTCTCCACCTCTGTTTCCTGCCTCTTGTTTCCAACCCCCTGTTTCCACCCTCCTGTTTCTTCCCCTCTGTTTCCAGACTCCTGCTTCTGCCCCTCTGTTTCCAGCCTCCCGTTTCTCCCCCTCTGTTTCCAGACTCCTGTTTCTCCCCCTCTGCTTCCAGACTCCTGATTCTCACCCTCTGTTTCCAGACTCCTGTTTCTCCCCCTCTGTTTCCAGACTCCTGTTTCTCCCCCTCTGTTTCCAGACTCCTGTTTCTCACCCTCTGTTTCCAGGCTCCAGTTTCTGCCCCTGTGTTTCCATCCTCCTTTTTCTGCCCCTCTGTTTCCAGCCTCCTGATTCTCCCGCTCTGTTTCCAGACTCCTATTTCTCACCCTCTGTTTCCAGACTCCTCTTTCTCCCCCTCTGTTTCCAGATTCCTGTTTCTCCCCCTCTGTTTCCAGACTCCTGTTTCTTACCCTCTGTTTCCAGACAACTGTTTCTGCCCCTCTGTTTCCAGACTCCTGTTTCTGCCCCTCAGTTTCCAGACGCCTGTTTCTCACCCTCTGTTTCCAGACTCCTGTTTCTGCCCCTCTGTTTCCAGACTCCTGTTTCTCACCCTCTGTTTCCAGACTCCTGTTTCTCCCCCGCTGTTTCCAGACTCCTGTTTCTCACCCTCTGTTTCCAGACTCCTGTTTTTCCCCGTCTGTTTCCAGGCTCCTGTTTCTCCCCCTCTGTTTCCAGACTCCTGTTTCTCACCCTGAGTTTCCAGACTCCTGTTTCTCCCCCTCTGTTTCCAGACTCCTGTTTCTCACCCTCTGTTTCCAGCCTCCTCTTTCTTCCCCTCTGTTTCCAGACTCCCTTTTCTGCCCCTCTGTTTCCAGACTCCTGTTTCTGCCCCTCTGTTTCCAGACTCCTGTTTCTCCCCCTCTGTTTCCAGACTCCTGTTTCTGCCCCTCTGTTTCCAGACTCCAGTTTCTGCCTCTCTGTTTCCAGACTCCTGTTTCTCCCCCTCTGTTTCCAGACTCCTGTTTCTGCCCCTCTGTTTCCAGGCTCCAGGTTCTGCACCTCTGTTTCCAGACTCCTGTTTCTGCCCCTCAGTTTCCAGCCTCCTGTTTCTCACCCTCTGTTTCCAGCCTCCTGTTTCTTCCCCTCTGTTTCCAGACTCCTGTTTCTGCCCCTCTGGTTCCAGACTCCTGTTTCTGCCCCTCTGTTTCCAGACTCCTGTTCCTCCCCCACTGTTTCCAGACTCCTGTTTCTGCCCCTCTGTTTCCAGACTCCTGTTTCTGCCTCTCTGTTTCCAGACTCCTGTTTCTCCCCCTCTGTTTCCAGACTCCTGTTTCTGCCTCTCAGTTTCCAGGCTCCTGTTTCTGCCCCTCTGTTTCCAGACTCCTGTTTCTGCCCCTCTGTTTCCAGCCTCCTGTTTCTCCCCCTCAGTTTCCAGACTCCTGTTTCTCCCCCTCTGTTTCCAGTCTCCTGTTTCTGCCCCTCAGTTTCCAACCTCCTGTTTCTCGCCCTCTGTTTCCAGACTCCTGTTTCCATCCCTCTGTTTCCAGCCTCCTGATTCTGCCCCACTGTTTCCAGACTCCTGTTTCTCACCCTCTGTTTCCAGACTCCTGTTTCTCCCCCTCTGTTTCCAGACTCGTGTTTCTGCCCCTCTGTTTCCAGCCTCCTGTTTCTTCCCCTCTGTCTCCAGACTCCTGTTTCTGCCCCTCTGTTTCCAGACTCCTGTTTCTCCCCCTCTGTTTCCAGACTCCTGTTTCTCCCCCTCTGTTTCCAGCCTCCTGTTTCTTCCCCTCTGTTTCCAGACTCCTGTTTCTCCCCCTCTGTTTCCAGACACCTGTTTCTCCCCCTCTGTTTCCAGACTCCTGTTTCTCCCCATCTGTTTCCAGACTCCTGTTTCTCCCCCTCTGTTTCCAGACTCCTGTTTCTGCCCCTCTGTTTCCAGACTCCTGTTTCTCACCATCAGTTTCCAGACTCCTGTTTCTCCCCCTCTGTTTCCAGACTCCTGTTTCTGCCCCTCTGTTTCCAGTCTCCTGTTTCTCACCCTGAGTTTGCAGACCCCTGTTTCTCCCCCTCTGTTTCCAGCCTCCTGTTTCTCACCCTCTGTTTCCAGCCTCCTGTTTCTTCCCCTCTGTTTCCAGACTCCTGTTTCTGCCCCTCTGTTTCCAGACTCCTGTTTCTGCCCCTCTGTTTCCTGACTCCTGTTTCTCCCCCTCTGTTTCCAGACTCCTGTTTCTGCCCCTCTGTTTCCAGACTCCTGTTTCTGCCTCTCTGTTTCCAGACTCCTGTTTCTCCCCCTCTGTTTCCAGACTCCTGTTTCTGCCCCACTGTTTCCAGGCTCCTATTTCTGCCCCTCTGTTTCCAGACTCCTGTTTCTGCCCCTCTGTTTCCAGACTCCTGTTTCTCCCCCTCTGTTTCCAGACTCCTGTTTCTGCCCCTCTGTTTCCAGACTCCAGTTTCTGCCTCTCTGTTTCCAGACTCCTGTTTCTCCCCCTCTGTTTCCAGACTCCTGTTTCTGCCCCTCTGTTTCCAGGCTCCAGGTTCTGCACCTCTGTTTCCAGACTCCTGTTTCTGCCCCTCAGTTTCCAGCCTCCTGTTTCTCACCCTCTGTTTCCAGCCTCCTGTTTCTTCCCCTCTGTTTCCAGACTCCTGTTTCTGCCCCTCTGGTTCCAGACTCCTGTTTCTGCCCCTCTGTTTCCAGACTCCTGTTCCTCCCCCACTGTTTCCAGACTCCTGTTTCTGCCCCTCTGTTTCCAGACTCCTGTTTCTGCCTCTCTGTTTCCAGACTCCTGTTTCTCCCCCTCTGTTTCCAGACTCCTGTTTCTGCCTCTCAGTTTCCAGGCTCCTGTTTCTGCCCCTCTGTTTCCAGACTCCTGTTTCTGCCCCTCTGTTTCCAGCCTCCTGTTTCTCCCCCTCAGTTTCCAGACTCCTGTTTCTCCCCCTCTGTTTCCAGCCTCCTGTTTCTGCCCCTCAGTTTCCAACCTCCTGTTTCTCGCCCTCTGTTTCCAGACTCCTGTTTCTCCCCCTCTGTTTCCAGCCTCCTGATTCTGCCCCACTGTTTACAGACTCCTGTTTCTCACCCTCTGTTTCCAGACTCCTGTTTCTCCCCCTCTGTTTCCAGACTCGTGTTTCTGCCCCTCTGTTTCCAGCCTCCTGTTTCTTCCCCTCTGTCTCCAGACTCCTGTTTCTGCCCCTCTGTTTCCAGACTCCTGTTTCTCCCCCTCTGTTTCCAGACTCCTGTTTCTCCCCCTCTGTTTCCAGCCTCCTGTTTCTTCCCCTCTGTTTCCAGACTCCTGTTTCTCCCCCTCTGTTTCCAGACTCCTGTTTCTCCCCCTCTGTTTCCAGACTCCTGTTTCTCCCCATCTGTTTCCAGACTCCTGTTTCTCCCCCTCTGTTTCCAGACTCCTGTTTCTGCCCCTCTGTTTCCAGACTCCTGTTTCTCACCATCAGTTTCCAGACTCCTGTTTCTCCCCCTCTGTTTCCAGACTCCTGTTTCTGCCCTCTGTTTCCAGTCTCCTGTTTCTCACCCTGAGTTTGCAGACCCCTGTTTCTCCCCCTCTGTTTCCAGCCTCCTGTTTCTCACCCTCTGTTTCCAGCCTCCTGTTTCTTCCCCTCTGTTTCCAGACTCCTGTTTCTGCCCCTCTGTTTCCAGACTCCTGTTTCTGCCCCTCTGTTTCCAGACTCCTGTTTCTCCCCCTCTGTTTCCAGACTCCTGTTTCTGCCCCTCTGTTTCCAGACTCCTGTTTCTGCCTCTCTGTTTCCAGACTCCTGTTTCTCCCCCTCTGTTTCCAGACTCCTGTTTCTGCCCCACTGTTTCCAGGCTCCTATTTCTGCCCCTCTGTTTCCAGACTCCTGTTTCTGCCCCTCTGTTTCCAGCCACCTGTTTCTCCCCCTCAGTTTCCAGACTCCTGATTCTGCCCCTCTGTTTCCAGCCTCCTGTTTCTGCCCCTCAGTTTCCAACCTCCTGTTTCTCGCCCTCTGTTTCCAGACTCCTGTTTCTCCCCCTCTGTTTCCAGCCTCCTGATTCTGCCCCTCTGTTTCCAGACTCCTGTTTCTCACCGTCTGTTTCCAGACTCCTGTTTCTCCCCCTCTGTTTCCAGACTCGTGTTTCTGCCCCTCTGTTTCCAGCCTCCTGTTTCTTCCCCACTGTTTCCAGACTCCTGTTTCTGCCCCTCTGTTTCCAGACTCCTGTTTCTCCCCCTCTGTTTCCAGACTCCTGTTTCTCCCCCTCTGTTTCCAGCCTCCTGTTTCTTCCCCTCTGTTTCCAGACTCCTGTTTCTCCCCCTCTGTTTCCAGACTCCTGTTTCTCCCCCTCTGTTTCCAGACTCCTGTTTCTCCCCATCTGTTTCCAGACTCCTGTTTCTCCCCCTCTGTTTCCAGACTCCTGTTTCTGCCCCTCTGTTTCCAGACTCCTGTTTCTCACAATCTGTTTCCAGACTCCTGTTTCTCCCCCTCTGTTTCCAGACTCCTGTTTCTGCCCCTCTGTTTCCAGTCTCCTGTTTCTCACCCTGAGTTTGCAGACCCCTGTTTCTCCCCCTCTGTTTCCAGCCTCCTGTTTCTCACCCTCTGTTTCCAGCCTCCTGTTTCTTCCCCTCTGTTTCCAGACTCCTGTTTCTGCCCCTCTGTTTCCAGACTCCTGTTTCTGCCCCTCTGTTTCCAGACTCCTGTTTCTCCCCCTCTGTTTCCAGACTCCTGTTTCTGCCCCTCTGTTTCCAGACTCCTGTTTCTGCCTCTCTGTTTCCAGACTCCTGTTTCTCCCCCTCTGTTTCCAGACTCCTGTTTCTGCCCCTCTGTTTCCAGGCTCCTATTTCTGCCCCTCTGTTTCCAGACTCCTGTTTCTGCCCCTCTGTTTCCAGCCTCCTGTTTCTCCCCCTCTGTTTCCAGACTCCTGTTTCTCCTCCTCTGTTTCCAGCCTCCTGTTTCTGCCCCTCAGTTTCCAACCTCCTGTTTCTCGCCCTCTGTTTCCAGACTCCTGTTTCTGCCCCTCTGTTTCCAGACTCCTGTTTCTCACCCTCTGTTTCCAGCCTCCTGTTTCTCCCCTTCTGTTTCCAGACTCCTGTTTCTGCCCCTCTGTTTCCAGACTTCTGTTTCTCCCCCTCTGTTTCCAGACTCCTGTTTCTCCCCCTCTGTTTCAAGACTCCTGTTTCTCCCCCTCTGTTTCCAGACTCCTGTTTCTGCCCCTCTGTTTCCAGACTCCTCTTTCTCACCATCTGTTTCCAGACTCCTGTTCCTCCCCCTCTGTTTCCAGACTCCTGTTTCTGCCCCTCTGTTTCCAACTCCTGTTTCTCAGCCTGAGTTTCCAGCCTCCTGTTTCTCCCCCTCTGTTTCCAGCCTCCTGTTTCTTCCCCTCTGTTTCCAGACTCCTGTTTCTGCCCCTCTGTTTCCAGCCTCCTGATTCTGCCCCTCTGTTTCCAGACTCCTGTTTCTCACCCTCTGTTTCCAGACTCCTGTTTCTCTCCCTCTGTTTCCAGACTCCTGTTTCTCCCCCTCTGCTTCCAGACTCCTGATTCTCACCCTCTGTTTCCAGACTCCTGTTTCTCTCCCTCTGTTTCCAGACTCCTGTTTCTCCCCCTCTGCTTCCAGACTCCTGATTCTCACCCTCTGTTTCCAGACTCCTGTTTCTCCCCCTCTCTTTCCAGACTCCTGTTTCTCCCCCTCTGTTTCCAGACTCCTGTTTCTCAAACTCTGTTTCCAGGCTCCTGGTTCTGCCCCTCTGTTTCCAGCCTCCTCTTTCTGCCCCTCTGTTTCCAGCCTCCTGTTTCTCCCCCTCTGTTTCCAGACTCCTGTTTCTGCCCCTCTGTTTCCAGACTCCTCTTTCTCACCATCTGTTTCCAGACTCCTGTTCCTCCCCCTCTGTTTCCAGACTCCTGTTTCTGCCCCTCTGTTTCCAACTCCTGTTTCTCAGCCTGAGTTTCCAGACTCCTGTTTCTCACCCTCTGTTTCCAGCCTCCTGTTTCTCCCCCTCTGTTTCCAGCCTCCTGTTTCTTCCCCTCTGTTTCCAGACTCCTGTTTCTGCCCCTCTGTTTCCAGCCTCCTGATTCTGCTCCTCTGTTTCCAGACGACTGTTTCTCGCCCCCTGATTCCAGACTCCTGTTTCTCCCCCTCTGTTTCCAGACTCCTGTTTCTCCCTCTCTGTTTCCAGACTCCTGTTTCTCCCCCTCTGTTTCCTGACTGCTGTTCCTGCTCCTCTGTTTCCAGAGTCCTGTGTCTCACCCTCTGTTTCCAGACTCCTGTTTCTCCCCCTCTGTTTCCAGACTCCTGTTTCTCCCCCTCTGTTTCCACACTCCTGTTTCTGCCCCTGTGTTTCCAGCCTCCTCATTCTGCCCCTCTGTTTCCAGCGTCCTGTTTCTGCCCCTCTGTTTCCAGACTCCTGTTTCTAAACCTCTGTTTCCAGACTCCTGTTTCTCCCCCTCTGTTTCCAGACTCCTGTTTCTGCCCCTCTGTTTCCAGACTCCTGTTTCTGCCCCTCTGTTTCCAGACTCCTGTTTCTCCCCCTCTGTTTCCAGACTCCTGTTTCTCCCCCTCTGTTTCCAGACTCCTGTTTCTCCCCCTCTGTTTCCAGACTCCTGTTTCTGCCCCTCTGTTTCCAGACTCCTGTTTCTCACCATCTGTTTCCAGACTCCTGTTTCTCCCCCTCTGTTTCCAGAGTCCTGTTTCTGCCCCTCTGTTTCCAGACTCCTGTTTCTCACCCTGAGTTTCCAGACTCCTGTTTCTCCACCTCTGTTTCCTGCCTCCTGTTTCCAACCCCCTGTTTCCACCCTCCTGTTTCTTCCCCTCTGTTTCCAGACTCCTGCTTCTGCCCCTCTGTTTCCAGCCTCCCGTTTCTCCCTCTCTGTTTCCAGACTCCTGTTTCTCCCCCTCTGCTTCCAGACTCCTGATTCTCACCCTCTGTTTCCAGGCTCCTGTTTCTCCCCCTCTGTTTCCAGACTCCTGTTTCTCCCCCTCTGTTTCCAGACTCCTGTTTCTCACCCTCTGTTTCCAGGCTCCAGTTTCTGCCCCTGTGTTTCCATCCTCCTTTTTCTGCCCCTCTGTTTCCAGCCTCCTGATTCTCCCGCTCTGTTTCCAGACTCCTATTTCTCACCCTCTGTTTCCAGACTCCTCTTTCTCCCCCTCTGTTTCCAGATTCCTGTTTCTCCCCCTCTGTTTCCAGACTCCTGTTTCTTACCCTCTGTTTCCAGACAACTGTTTCTGCCCCTCTGTTTCCAGACTCCTGTTTCTGCCCCTCAGTTTCCAGACGCCTGTTTCTCACCCTCTGTTTCCAGACTCCTGTTTCTGCCCCTCTGTTTCCAGACTCCTGTTTCTCACCCTCTGTTTCCAGACTCCTGTTTCTCCCCCGCTGTTTCCAGACTCCTGTTTCTCACCCTCTGTTTCCAGACTCCTGTTTTTCCCCGTCTGTTTCCAGGCTCCTGTTTCTCCCCCTCTGTTTCCAGACTCCTGTTTCTCACCCTGAGTTTCCAGACTCCTGTTTCTCCCCCTCTGTTTCCAGACTCCTGTTTCTCACCCTCTGTTTCCAGCCTCCTCTTTCTTCCCCTCTGTTTCCAGACTCCCTTTTCTGCCCCTCTGTTTCCAGACTCCTGTTTCTGCCCCTCTGTTTCAAGACTCCTGTTTCTCCCCCTCTGTTTCCAGACTCCTGTTTCTGCCCCTCTGTTTCCAGACTCCAGTTTCTGCCTCTCTGTTTCCAGACTCCTGTTTCTCCCCCTCTGTTTCCAGACTCCTGTTTCTGCCCCTCTGTTTCCAGGCTCCAGGTTCTGCACCTCTGTTTCCAGACTCCTGTTTCTGCCCCTCAGTTTCCAGCCTCCTGTTTCTCACCCTCTGTTTCCAGCCTCCTGTTTCTTCCCCTCTGTTTCCAGACTCCTGTTTCTGCCCCTCTGGTTCCAGACTCCTGTTTCTGCCCCTCTGTTTCCAGACTCCTGTTCCTCCCCCACTGTTTCCAGTCTCCTGTTTCTGCCCCTCTGTTTCCAGACTCCTGTTTCTGCCTCTCTGTTTCCAGACTCCTGTTTCTCCCCCTCTGTTTCCAGACTCCTGTTTCTGCCTCTCAGTTTCCAGGCTCCTGTTTCTGCCCCTCTGTTTCCAGACTCCTGTTTCTGCCCCTCTGTTTCCATCCTCCTGTTTCTCCCCCTCAGTTTCCAGACTCCTGTTTCTCCCCCTCTGTTTCCAGCCTCCTGTTTCTGCCCCTCAGTTTCCAACCTCCTGTTTCTCGCCCTCTGTTTCCAGACTCCTGTTTCTCCCCCTCTGTTTCCAGCCTCCTGATTCTGCCCCACTGTTTCCAGACTCCTGTTTCTCACCCTCTGTTTCCAGACTCCTGTTTCTCCCCCTCTGTTTCCAGACTCGTGTTTCTGCCCCTCTGTTTCCAGCCTCCTGTTTCTTCCCCTCTGTCTCCAGACTCCTGTTTCTGCCCCTCTGTTTCCAGACTCCTGTTTCTCCCCCTCTGTTTCCAGACTCCTGTTTCTCCCCCTCTGTTTCCAGCCTCCTGTTTCTTCCCCTCTGTTTCCAGACTCCTGTTTCTCCCCCTCTGTTTCCAGACTCCTGTTTCTCCCCCTCTGTTTCCAGACTCCTGTTTCTCCCCATCTGTTTCCAGACTCCTGTTTCTCCCCCTCTGTTTCCAGACTCCTGTTTCTGCCCCTCTGTTTCCAGACTCCTGTTTCTCACCATCAGTTTCCAGACTCCTGTTTCTCCCCCTCTGTTTCCAGACTCCTGTTTCTGCCCCTCTGTTTCCAGTCTCCTGTTTCTCACCCTGAGTTTGCAGACCCCTGTTTCTCCCCCTCTGTTTCCAGCCTCCTGTTTCTCACCCTCTGTTTCCAGCCTCCTGTTTCTTCCCCTCTGTTTCCAGACTCCTGTTTCTGCCCCTCTGTTTCCAGACTCCTGTTTCTGCCCCTCTGTTTCCAGACTCCTGTTTCTCCCCCTCTGTTTCCAGACTCCTGTTTCTGCCCCTCTGTTTCCAGACTCCTGTTTCTGCCTCTCTGTTTCCAGACTCCTGTTTCTCCCCCTCTGTTTCCAGACTCCTGTTTCTGCCCCTCTGTTTCCAGGCTCCTATTTCTGCCCCTCTGTTTCCAGACTCCTGTTTCTGCCCCTCTGTTTCCAGCCACCTGTTTCTCCCCCTCAGTTTCCAGACTCCTGTTTCTGCCCCTCTGTTTCCAGCCTCCTGTTTCTGCCCCTCAGTTTCCAACCTCCTGTTTCTCGCCCTCTGTTTCCAGACTCCTGTTTCTCCCCCTCTGTTTCCAGCCTCCTGATTCTGCCCCTCTGTTTCCAGACTCCTGTTTCTCACCGTCTGTTTCCAGACTCCTGTTTCTCCCCCTCTGTTTCCAGACTCGTGTTTCTGCCCCTCTGTTTCCAGCCTCCTGTTTCTTCCCCACTGTTTCCAGACTCCTGTTTCTGCCCCTCTGTTTCCAGACTCCTGTTTCTCCCCCTCTGTTTCCAGACTCCTGTTTCTCCCCCTCTGTTTCCAGCCTCCTGTTTCTTCCCCTCTGTTTCCAGACTCCTGTTTCTCCCCCTCTGTTTCCAGACTCCTGTTTCTCCCCCTCTGTTTCCAGACTCCTGTTTCTCCCCATCTGTTTCCAGACTCCTGTTTCTCCCCCTCTGTTTCCAGACTCCTGTTTCTGCCCCTCTGTTTCCAGACTCCTGTTTCTCACAATCTGTTTCCAGACTCCTGTTTCTCCCCCTCTGTTTCCAGACTCCTGTTTCTGCCCCTCTGTTTCCAGTCTCCTGTTTCTCACCCTGAGTTTGCAGACCCCTGTTTCTCCCCCACTGTTTCCAGCCTCCTGTTTCTCACCCTCTGTTTCCAGCCTCCTGTTTCTTCCCCTCTGTTTCCAGACTCCTGTTTCTGCCCCTCTGTTTCCAGACTCCTGTTTCTGCCCCTCTGTTTCCAGACTCCTGTTTCTCCCCCTCTGTTTCCAGACTCCTGTTTCTGCCCCTCTGTTTCCAGACTCCTGTTTCTGCCTCTCTGTTTCCAGACTCCTGTTTCTCCCCCTCTGTTTCCAGACTCCTGTTTCTGCCCCTCTGTTTCCAGGCTCCTATTTCTGCCCCTCTGTTTCCAGACTCCTGTTTCTGCCCCTCTGTTTCCAGCCTCCTGTTTCTCCCCCTCTGTTTCCAGACTCCTGTTTCTCCTCCTCTGTTTCCAGCCTCCTGTTTCTGCCCCTCAGTTTCCAACCTCCTGTTTCTCGCCCTCTGTTTCCAGACTCCTGTTTCTGCCCCTCTGTTTCCAGACTCCTGTTTCTCACCCTCTGTTTCCAGCCTCCTGTTTCTCCACTTCTGTTTCCAGACTCCTGTTTCTGCCCCTCTGTTTCCAGACTTCTGTTTCTCCCCCTCTGTTTCCAGACTCCTGTTTCTCCCCCTCTGTTTCAAGACTCCTGTTTCTCCCCCTCTGTTTCCAGACTCCTGTTTCTGCCCCTCTGTTTCCAGACTCCTCTTTCTCACCATCTGTTTCCAGACTCCTGTTCCTCCCCCTCTGTTTCCTGACTCCTGTTTCTGCCCCTCTGTTTCCAACTCCTGTTTCTCAGCCTGAGTTTCCAGACTCCTGTTTCTCACCCTCTGTTTCCAGCCTCCTGTTTCTCCCCCTCTGTTTCCAGCCTCCTGTTTCTTCCCCTCTGTTTCCAGACTCCTGTTTCTGCCCCTCTGTTTCCAGCCTCCTGATTCTGCCCCTCTGTTTCCAGACTCCTGTTTCTCACCCTCTGTTTCCAGACTCCTGTTTCTCTCCCTCTGTTTCCAGACTCCTGTTTCTCCCCCTCTGCTTCCAGACTCCTGATTCTCACCCTCTGTTTCCAGACTCCTGTTTCTCCCCCTCTCTTTCCAGACTCCTGTTTCTCCCCCTCTGTTTCCAGACTCCTGTTTCTCAAACTCTGTTTCCAGGCTCCTGGTTCTGCCCCTCTGTTTCCAGCCTCCTCTTTCTGCCCCTCTGTTTCCAGCCTCCTGTTTCTCCCCCTCTGTTTCCAGACTCCAATTTCTCCCCCTCTGTTTCCAGACTCCTGTTTCTGCCCCTCTGTTTCCAGACTCCTGTTTCTCCCCCTCTGTTTCCAGCCTCCTGTTTCTGCCCCTCTGTTTCCAGACTACTGTTTCTGCCCCTCTGTTTCCAGACTCATGCTTCGCCCCCTCTGTTTCCAGACTCCTGTTTCTGCCCCTCAGTTTCCATCCTCCTGTTTCTCACCCTGTATTTCCAGACTCCTGTTTCTGCCCCTCTGTTTCCAGACTCCTGTTTCTCCCCCTCTGTTTCCAGACACCTGTTTCTGCCCCTCTGTTTCCAGGCTCCTGTTTCTGCCCCTCTGTTTCCAGACTCCTGTTTCTGCCCCTGTGTTTCCAGCCTCCTGTTTCTCCCCCTCTGTTTCCAGACTCCTGTTTCTCCCCCTCTGTTTCCAGCCTCCTGTTTCTGCCCCTCAGTTTCCATCCTCCTGTTTCTCGCCCTCTGTTTCCAGACTCCTGTTTCTCCCCCTCTGATTCCAGACTCCTGTTTCTGCCCCTCTGTTTCCAGACTCTTGTTTCTCACCATCTGTTTCCAGACTCCTGTTTCTCCCCCACTGTTTCCAGACTCCTGTTTCTGCCCCTCTGTTTCCAGACTCCTGTTTCTCACCCTGAGTTTCCAGTCTCCTGTTTCTCCCCCTCTGTTTCCAGACTCCTGTTTCTCCCCCTCTGTTTCCAGACTCCTGTTTCTCACCCTCTGTTTCCAGCCTCCTGTTTCATCCCCTCTGTTTCCAGACTCCTGTTTTTGCCCCTCTGTTTCCAGACTCCTGTTTCTGCCCCTCTGTTTCCAGACTCCTGTTTCTCCCCCTCTGTTTCCAGACTCCTGTTTCTGCCCCTCTGTTTCCAGACTCCTGTTTCTGCCCCTCTGTTTCCAGGCTCCAGTTTCTGCCCCTCTGTTTCCAGACTCCTGTTTCTGCCCCTCTGTTTCCAGCCTCCTGTTTCTCCCCCTCTCTTTCCAGACTCCTGTTTCTCCCCCTCTGTTTCCAGCCTCCTGTTTCTGTCCCTCAGTTTCAAACCTCCTGTTTCTCGCCGTCTGTTTCCAGACTCCTGTTTCTCCCCCTCTGTTTCCAGACTCCTGTTTCTGCCCCTCTGTTTCCAGACTCCTGTTTCTCAACCTCTGTTTCCTGACTCCTGTTTCTCCCCCTCTGTTTCCAGACTCCTGTTTCTGCCCCTCTGTTTCCAGTCTCCTGTTTCTCCCCCTCTGTTTCCAGACTCCTGTTTCTCCCCCTCTGATTCCAGACTCCTGTTTCTCCCCCTCTGTTTCCAGACTCCTGTTTCTGCCCCTCTGTTTCCAGACTCCTGTTTCTCACCATCTGTTTCCAGACTCCTGTTTCTCCCCCTCTGTTTCCAGAATCCTGTTTCTGCCCCTCTGTTTCCAGACTCCTGTTTCTCACCCTGAGTTTCCAGACTCCTGTTTCTCCACCTCTGTTTCCTGCCTCCTGTTTCCAACCCCCTGTTTCCACCCTCCTGTTTCTTCCCCTCTGTTTCCAGACTCCTGCTTCTGCCCCTCTGTTTCCAGCCTCCCGTTTCTCCCCCTCTGTTTCCAGACTCCTGTTTCTCCCCCTCTGCTTCCAGACTCCTGATTCTCACCCTCTGTTTCCAGACTCCTGTTTCTCCCCCTCTGTTTCCAGACTCCTGTTTCTCCCCCTCTGTTTCCAGACTCCTGTTTCTCACCCTCTGTTTCCAGGCTCCAGTTTCTGCCCCTCTGTTTACATCCTCCTTTTTCTGCCCCTCTGTTTCCAGCCTCCTGATTCTCCCGCTCTGTTTCCAGACTCCTATTTCTCACCCTCTGTTTCCAGACTCCTCTTTCTCCCCCTCTGTTTCCAGATTCCTGTTTCTCCCCCTCTGTTTCCAGACGCCTGTTTCTTACCCTCTGTTTCCAGACAACTGTTTCTGCCCCTCTGTTTCCAGACTCCTGTTTCTGCCCCTCTGTTTCCAGACGCCTGTTTCTCACCCTCTGTTTCCAGACTCCTGTTTCTGCCCCTCTGTTTCCAGACTCCTGTTTCTCACCCTCTGTTTCCAGACTCCTGTTTCTCCCCCGCTGTTTCCAGACTCCTGTTTCTCACCCTCTGTTTCCAGACTCCTGTTTTTCCCCGTCTGTTTCCAGGCTCCTGTTTCTCCCCCTCTGTTTCCAGACTCCTGTTTCTCCCCCTCTGTTTCCAGACTCCTGTTTCTGCCCCTCTGTTTCCAGACTCCTGTTTCTCCCCCTCTGTTTGCAGACTCCTGTTTCTCACCCTCTGTTTCCAGACTCCTGTTTCTCCCCGTCTGTTTCCAGACGACTGTTTCTCGCCCCCTGATTCCAGACTCCTGTTTCTCCCCCTCTGTTTCCAGACTCCTGTTTCTCCCCCTCTGTTTCCAGCCTCCTGTTTCTGCCCCTCAGTTTCCATCCTCCTGATTCTCACCCTCTGTTTCCAGACTCCTGCTTCTGCCCCTCTGTTTCCAGCCTCCTGATTCTGCTCCTCTGTTTCCAGACGACTGTTTCTCGCCCCCTGATTCCAGACTCCTGTTTCTCCCCCTCTGTTTCCAGACTCCTGTTTCTCCCCCTCTGTTTCCAGACTCCTGTTTCTCCCCCTCTGTTTCCTGACTGCTGTTTCTGCTCCTCTGTTTCCAGAGTCCTGTGTCTCACCCTCTGTTTCCAGACTCCTGTTTCTCCCCCTCTGTTTCCAGACTCCTGTTTCTCCCCCTCTGTTTCCACACTCCTGTTTCTGCCCCTGTGTTTCCAGCCTCCTCTTTCTGCCCCTCTGTTTCCAGCCTCCTGTTTCTGCCCCTCTGTTTCCAGACTCCTGTTTCTAAACCTCTGTTTCCAGACTCCTGTTTCTCCCCCCCTGTTTCCAGACTCCTGTTTCTGCCCCTCTGTTTCCAGACTCCTGTTTCTGCCCCTCTGTTTCCAGACTCCTGTTTCTGCCCCTCTGTTTCCAGACTCCTGTTTCTCCCCCTCTGTTTCCAGATTCCTGTTTCTCACCCTCTGTTTCCAGACTCCTGTTTCTGCCCCTCTGCTTCCAGACTCCTGTTTCTCACCATCTGTTTCCAGACTCCTGTTTCTCCCCCTCTGTTTCCAGAGTCCTGTTTCTGCCCCTCTGTTTCCAGACTCCTGTTTCTCAACCTGAGTTTCCAGACTCCTGTTTCTCCACCTCTGTTTCCTGCCTCCTGTTTCCAACCCCCTGTTTCCACCCTCCTGTTTCTTCCCCTCTGTTTCCAGACTCCTGCTTCTGCCCCTCTGTTTCCAGCCTCCCGTTTCTCCCCCTCTGTTTCCAGACTCCTGTTTCTCCCCCTCTGCTTCCAGACTCCTGATTCTCACCCTCTGTTTCCAGACTCCTGTTTCTCCCCCTCTGTTTCCAGACTCCTGTTTCTCCCCCTCTGTTTCCAGTCTCCTGTTTCTCACCCTCTGTTTCCAGGCTCCAGTTTCTGCCCCTCTGTTTCCATCCTCCTTTTTCTGCCCCTCTGTTTCCAGCCTCCTGATTCTCCCGCTCTGTTTCCAGACTCCTATTTCTCACCCTCTGTTTCCAGACTCCTCTTTCTCCCCCTCTGTTTCCAGACTCCTGTTTCTCCCCCTCTGTTTCCAGACTCCTGTTTCTTACCCTCTGTTTCCAGACAACTGTTTCTGCCCCTCTGTTTCCAGACTCCTGTTTCTGCCCCTCTGTTTCCAGACGCGTGTTTCTCACCCTCTGTTTCCAGACTCCTGTTTCTGCCCCTCTGTTTCCAGACTCCTGTTTCTCACCCTCTGTTTCCAGACTCCTGTTTCTCCCCCGCTGTTTCCAGACTCCTGTTTCTCACCCTCTGTTTCCAGACTCCTGTTTTTCCCCGTCTGTTTCCAGGCTCCTGTTTCTCCCCCTCTGTTTCCAGACTCCTGTTTCTCCCCCTCTGTTTCCAGACTCCTGTTTCTGCCCCTCTGTTTCCAGACTCCTGTTTCTCCCCCGATGTTTCCAGACTCCTGTTTCTCACCCTCTGTTTCCAGACTCCTGTTTCTCCCCGTCTGTTTCCAGGCTCCTGTTTCTACCCCTCTGTTTCCATACTCCTGTTTCTCCCCCTCTGTTTCCAGACTCCTGTTGCTCACCCTCTGTTTCCAGACACCTGTTTCTGCCCCTTTGTTTCCAGACTCCTGTTTCTGCCCCTCTGTTTCCAGTCGCCTGTTTCTCACCCTCTGTTTCCAGACTCCTGTTTCTCCCCCTCTGTTTCCAGACTCCTGTTTCTGCCCCTCTGTTTCCAGACTCCTGTTTCTGCCTCTCTGATTCCAGACTCCTGTTTCTCACCCTCTGTTTCCAGACTGCTGCTTCTGCCCCTCTGTTTCCAGCCGCCTGATTCTGCTCCTCTGTTTCCAGACGACTGTTTCTCGCCCCCTGATTCCAGACTCCTGTTTCTCCCCCTCTGTTTCCAGACTCCTGTTTCTCCCCCTCTGTTTCCAGACTCCTGTTTCTCCCCCTCTGTTTCCAGACTGCTGTTTCTGCTCCTCTGTTTCCAGAGTCCTGTGTCTCACCCTCTGTTTCCAGACTCCTGTTTCTCCCCCTCTGTTTCCAGACTCCTGTTTCTCCCCCTCTGTTTCCACACTCCTGTTTCTGCCCCTGTGTTTCCAGCCTCCTCTTTCTGCCCCTCTGTTTCCAGCCTCCTGTTACGCCCCCTCTGTTTCCAGGTTCCTGTTTCTGCCCCTCTGTTTCCAGACTCCAGTTTCTCCCCCTCTGTTTGCAGACTCCTGTTTCTCCCCCTCTGTTTCCAGTCTCCTGTTTCTGCCCCTCTGTTTCCAGACTCCTGTTTCTCACCCTCTGTTTCCAGACTCCTGTTTCTCCCCCTCTGTTTCCAGACTCCAGTTTCTCCCCCTCTGTTTCCAGACTCCTGTTTCTGCCCCTCTGTTTCCAGACGCCTGTTTCTCACCCTCTGCTTCCAGACTCCTGTTTCTCCCCCTCTGTTTCCAGACTCCTGTTTCAGCCCCTCTGTTTCCAGACTCCTGTTTCTCACCCTCTGTTTCCAGACTCCTGTTTCTCCCCCTCTGATTCCAGGCTCCAGTTTGTCACCCTCTGTTTCCAGGCTCCTGTTTCTGCCCCTCTGTTTCCAGCCTCCTCTTTCTGCCCCTCTGTTTCCAGCCTCCTGTTTCTCCCCCTCTGTTTCCAGACTCCTGTTTCTCCCCCTCTGTTTCCAGACTCCTGTTTCTACCCCTCTGTTTCCAGACTCCTGTTTCTCCCCCTCTGTTTCCAGCCTCCTGTTTCTGCCCCTCTGTTCCCAGCCTCCTGTTTCTGCCCCTCTGTTTCCAGCCTCCTGTTTCTCCCCCACTGTTCCCAAACTCCTGTTTCTCCCCCTCTGTTTCCAGCCTCCTGCGTCTGCCCCTCTGTTTCCATCCTCCTGTTTCTCCCCCACTGTTCCCAGACTCCTGTTTCTCCCCCTCTGTTTCCAGACTCCTGTTTCTGCCCCTCTGTTTCCACACTCCTGTTTCTGCCCCTCTGTTAACAGCCTCCTGTTTCTGCCCCTCTGTTTCCAGACTCCTGTTTCTCCCCCTCTGTTTCCAGACTCCTGTTTCTGCCCCTCTGTTTCCACACTCCTGTTTCTCCCCCTCTGTTTCCAGACTCCTGTTTCTGCCCTCTGTTTCCACACTCCTGTTTCTGCCCCTCTGTTAACAGCCTCCTATTTCTCCCCCTCTGTTTCCAGACTCCTGTTTCTCCCCCTCTGTTTCCAGACTCCTGTTTCTCCCCCACTGTTCCCAGACGCCTGTTTCTCACCCTCTGTTTCCAGACTCCTGTTTCTCCCCCTGTGTTTCCAGACTCCTGTTTCTGCCCCTCTGTTTCCAGACTCCTGTTTCTGCCTCTCTGATTCCAGACTCCTGTTTCTCACCCTCTGTTTCCAGACTCCTGCTTCTGCCCCTCTGTTTCCAGCCTCCTGATACTGCTCCTCTGTTTCCAGACGACTGTTTCTCGCCCCCTGATTCCAAACTCCTGTTTCTCCCCCTCTGTTTCCAGACTCCTGTTTCTCCCCCTTTGTTTCCAGACTCCTGTTTCTCCCCCTCATTTTCCAGACTGCTGTTTCTGCTCCTCTGTTTCCAGAGTCCTGTGTCTCACCCTCTGTTTCCAGACTCCTGTTTCTCCCCCTCTGTTTCCAGACTCCTGTTTCTCCCCCTCTGTTTCCACACTCCTGTTTCTGCCCCTGTGTTTCCAGCCTCCTCTTTCTGCCCCTCTGTTTCCAGCCTCCTGTTTCGCCCCCTCTGTTTCCAGGTTCCTGTTTCTGCCCCTCTGTTTCCAGACTCCAGTTTCTCCCCCTCTGTTTGCTGACTCCTGTTTCTGCCCCTCTGTTTCCAGACTCCTGTTTCTCCCCCTCTGCTTCCAGACTCCTGATTCTCACCCTCTGTTTCCAGACTCCTGTTTCTCACCATTTGTTTCCAGACTCCTGTTTCTCCCCCTCTGTTTCCAGACTCCTGTTTCTGCCCCTCTGTTTCCAGACTCCTGTTTCTGCCCCTCTGTTTCCAGACTCCTGTTTCTCCCCCTCTGTTTCCAGACTCCTGTTTCTGCCCCTCTGTTTCCAGACTCCTGTTTCTCACCCTCTGTTTCCAGACTCCTGTTTCTCCCCCTCTGTTTCCAGCCTTCTGTTTCTCCCCCTTTGTATCCAGACTCCTGTTTCTCCCCCTCTGTTTCAAGCTTCCTGTTTCTGCCCCTCAGTTTCCAACCTCCTGTTTCTCGCCCACTGTTTCCAGACTCCTGTTTCTCCCCCTCAGTTTCCAGCCTCCTGTTTCTGCCCCTCTGTTTCCAGACTCCTGTTTCTCCCCCTCTGTTTCCAGGCTCCTGTTTCTCCCCCTCTGTTTCCAGACTCCTGTTTCTGCCCCTCTGTTTCCAGACTCCTGTTTCTCCCCCTCTGTATCCAGACTCCTGTTTCTCCCCCTCTGCTTCCAGACTCCTGTTTCCCCCCCCAACTCTGTTTCCAGACACCTCTTTCTCACCATCTTTTTCCAGACTCCTGTTTCTCCCCCTCTGTTTCCAGACTCCTGTTTCTGCCCCTCTGTTTCCAGACTCCTGGTTGTCACCCTGAGTTTCCAGACTCCTGTTTCTCCCCCTCTGTTTCCAGCCTCCTGTTTCTCACCCTCTGTTTCCAGCCTCCTGTTTCTTCCCCTCTGTTTCCAGACTCCTTTTTCTGCCCCTCTTTTTCCAGACTCCTGTTTCTGCCCCTCTGTTTCCAGACTCCAGTTTCTCCCCCTCTGTTTCCAGACCCCTGTTTCTGCCCCTCTGTTTCCAGACGCCTGTTTCTCACCCTCTGCTTCCAGACTCCTGTTTCTCCCCCTCTGTTTCCAGACTCCTGTTTCTGCCCCTCTGTTTCCAGACTCCTGTTTCTGCCTCTCTGTTTCCAGACTCCTGTTTCTCACCCTCTATTTCCAGACTCCAGTTTCTGCCCCTCTGTTTCCAGCCTCCTGATTCTGCCCCTCTGTTTCCAGACTCCTGTTTCTCACCCTCTGTTTCCAGACTCCTGTTTCTCCCCCTCTGTTTCCAGACTCCTGTTTCTCCCCCTCTGCTTCCAGACTCCTGTTTCTCACCCTCTGTTTCCAGACTCCTGTTTCTCCCCCTCTGTTTCCAGACTCCTGTTTCTCCCCCTCTGATTCCAGGCTCCTGTTTGTCACCCTCTGTTTCCAGGCTCCTGTTTCTGCCCCTCTGTTTCCAGCCTCCTCTTTCTGCCCCTCTGTTTCCAGCCTACTGTTTCTCCCCCTCTGTTTCCAGACTCCTGTTTCTCCCCCTCTGTTTCCAGACTCCTGTTTCTACCCCTCTGTTTCCAGACTCCTGATTCTCCCCCTCTGTTTCCAGCCTCCTGTTTCTGCCCCTCTGTTCCCAGCCTCCTGTTTCTGCCCCTCTGTTTCCAGCCTCCTGTTTCTCCCCCACTGTTCCCAGACTCCTGTTTCTCCCCCTCTGTTTCCAGCCTCCTGCGTCTGCCCCTCTGTTTCCATCCTCCTGTTTCTCCCCCTTTGTTTCCAGACTCCTGTTTCTCCCCCTCTGTTTCCAGACTCCTGTTTCTGCCCCTCTGTTTCCACACTCCTGTTTCTCCCCCTCTGTTTCCAGACTCCTGTTTCTGCCCCTCTGTTTCCACACTCATGTTTCTGCCCTCTGTTAACAGCCTCCTATTTCTCCCCCTCTGTTTCCAGACTCCTGTTTCTCCCCCTCTGTTTCCAGACTCCGGTTTCTCCCCCTCTGTTTCCAGACTCCTGTTTCTGCCCCTCTGCTTCCAGACTCCTGTTTCTCACCCTCTGTTTCCAGACTCTTGTTTCTCCCCCTCTGTTTCCAGACTCCTGTTTCTGCCCCTCTGTTTCCAGACTCCTGTTTCTCCCCGTCTGTTTCCAGACTCCTGTTCTCCCCCTCTGTTTCCAGACTCCTGTTTCTGCCTCTCTGTTTCCAGACTCCTGTTTCTCACCCTCTACTTCCAGACTCCTGTTTCTCCCCCTCTGTTTCCAGGCTCCTGTTTCTGCCCCTCTGAATCCAGCCTCCTGTTTATCCCCCTCTGTTTCCAGACTCCTGTTTCTGCCCCTCTGTTTCCAGACTCCTGTTTCTCGCCCCTCTGTTTCAAGACGCCTGTTTCTCACCCTCTGTTTCCAGACTCCTGTTTCTGCCCCTCTGTTTCCAGCCTCCTGTTTCTCCCCCTCTGTTTCCAGACTCCTGTTTCTCCTCCTCTGTTTCCAGCCTCCTGTTTCTGCCCCTCAGTTTCCAACCTCCTGTTTCTCGCCCTCTGTTTCCAGATGCCTGTTTCTGCCCCTCTGTTTCCAGACTCCTGTTTCTCACCCTCTGTTTCCAGACTCCTGTTTCTCCCCCTCTGTTTCCAGACTCCTGTTTCTGCCCCTCTGTTTCCAGACTTCTGTTTCTCCCCCTCTGTTTCCAGACTCCTGTTTCTGCCCCTCTGTTTCCAGACTCCTCTTTCTCACCATCTGTTTCCAGACTCCTGTTCCTCCCCCTCTGCTTCCAGACTCCTGTTTCTGCCCCTCTGTTTCCAGACTCCTGTTTCTCACTCTGAGTTTCCAGACTCCTGTTTCTCCCCCTCTGTTTCCAGACTCCTGTTTCTCCCCCTCTGTTTCCAGACTCCTGTTTCTGCCCCACTGTTTCCAGACTCCTGTTTCTCACCATTTGTTTCCAGACTCCTGATTCTCCCCCTCTGTTTCCAGACTCCTGTTTCTGCCCCTCTGTTTCCAGACTCCTGTTTCTGCCCCTCTGTTTCCAGACTCCTGTTTCTCCCCCTCTGTTTCCAGTCTCCTGTTTCTGCCCCTCTGTTTCCAGACTCCTGTTTCTCACCCTCTGTTTCCAGACTCCTGTTTCTCCCCCTCTGTTTCCAGCCTTCTGTTTCTCCCGCTTTGTATCCAGACTCCTGTTTCTCCCCCTCTGTTTCAAGCTTCCTGTTTCTGCCCCTCAGTTTCCAACCTCCTGTTTCTCGCCCACTGTTTCCAGACTCCTGTTTCTCCCCCTCAGTTTCCAGCCTCCTGTTTCTGCCCCTCTGTTTCCAGACTCCTGTTTCTCCCCCGCTGTTTCCAGGCTCCTGTTACTCCCCCTCTGTTTCCAGACTCCTGTTTCTGCCCCTCTGTTTCCAGACTCCTGTTTCTCCCCCTCTGTATCCAGACTCCTGTTTCTCCCCCTCTGCTTCCAGACTCCTGTTTCCCCCCCACTCTGTTTCCAGACACCTCTTTCTCACAATCTGTTTCCAGACTCCTGTTTCTCCCCCTCTGTTTCCAGACTCCTGTTTCTGCCCCTCTGTTTCCAGACTCCTGGTTCTCACCCTGAGTTTCCAGACTCCTGTTTCTCCCCCTCTGTTTCCAGCCTCCTGTTTCTCACCCTCTGTTTCCAGCCTCCTGTTTCTTCCCCTCTGTTTCCAGACTCCTGTTTCTGCCCCTCTTTTTCCAGACTCCTGTTTCTGCCCCTCTGTTTCCAGACTCCAGTTTCTCCCCCTCTGTTTCCAGACTCCTGTTTCTGCCCCTCTGTTTCCAGACACCTGTTTCTCACCCTCTGCTTCCAGACTCCTGTTTCTCCCCCTCTGTTTCCAGACTCCTGTTTCAGCCCCTCTGTTTCCAGACTCCTGTTTCTGCCTCTCTGTTTCCAGACTCCTGTTTCTCACCCTCTATTTCCAGACTCCAGTTTCTGCCCCTCTGTTTCCAGCCGCCTGATTCTGCCCCTCTGTTTCCAGACTCCTGTTTCTCACCCTCTGTTTCCAGACTCCTGTTTCTCCCCCTCTGTTTCCAGACTCCTGTTTCTCCCCCTCTGCTTCCAGACTCCTGTTTCTCACCCTCTGTTTCCAGACTCCTGTTCCTCCCCCTCTGTTTCCAGACTCCTGTTTCTCCCCCTCTGATTCCAGACTCCTGTTTCTCACCCTCTGTTTCCAGGCTCCTGTTTCTGCCCCTCTGTTTCCAGCCTCCTCTTTCTGCCCCTCTGTTTCCAGCCTCCTGTTTCTCCGCCTCTGTTTCCAGACTCCTGTTTCTCCCCCTCTGTTTCCAGACTCCTGTTTCTACCCCTCTGTTTCCAGACTCCTGTTTCTCCCCCTCTGTTTCCAGCCTCCTGTTTCTGCCCCTTTGTTCCCAGCCTCCTGTTTCTGCCCCTCTGTTTCCAGCCTCCTGTTTCTCCCCCACTGTTCCCAGACTCCTGTTTCTCCCCCTCTGTTTCCAGCCTCCTGCGTCTGCCCCTCTGTTTCCATCCTCCTGTTTCTCCCCCACTGTTCCCAGACTCCTGTTTCTCCCCCTCTGTTTCCAGACTCCTGTTTCTGCCCCTCTGTTTCCAGACTCCTGTTTCTCACAGTCTGTTTCCAGACTCCTGTTTCTCCCCCTCTGTTTCCAGAGTCCTGTTTCTGCCCCTCGGTTTCCAGACTCCTGTTTCTCACCCTGAGTTTCCAGACCCCTGTTTCTCCACCTCTGTTTCCTGCCTCCTGTTTCCAACCCCCTGTTTCCACCCTCCTGTTTCTTCCCCTCTGTTTCCAGACTCCTGCTTCTGCCCCTCTGTTTCCAGCCTCCCGTTTCTCCCCCTCTGTTTCCAGACTCCTGTTTCTCCCCCTCTGCTTCCAGACTCCTGATTCTCACCCTCTGTTTCCAGACTCCTGTTTCTCCCCCTCTGTTTCCATACTCCTGTTTCTCCCCCTCTGTTTCCAGACTCCTGTTTCTCACCCTCTGTTTCCATGCTCCTGTTTCTGCCCCTCTGTTTCCATCCTCCTTTTTCTGCCCCTCTGTTTCCAGCCTCCTGATTCTCCCGCTCTGTTTCCAGACTCCTTTTCTCACCCTCTGTTTCCAGACTCCTCTTTCTCCCCCTCTGTTTCCAGATTCCTGTTTCTCCCCCTCTGTTTCCAGACTCCTGTTTCTCACCCTCTGTTTCCAGACAACTGTTTCTGCCCCTCTGTTTCCAGACTCCTGTTTCTGCCCCTCTGTTTCCAGACGCCAGTTTCTCCCCCTCTGTTTCCAGACTCCTGTTTCTCCCCCTCTGTTTCCAGACTGCTGTTTCTGCTCCTCTGTTTCCAGAGTCCTGTGTCTCACCCTCTGTTTCCAGACTCCTGTTTCTCCCCCTCTGTTTCCAGACTCCTGTTTCTCCCCCTCTGTTTCCACACTCCTGTTTCTGCCCCTGTGTTTCCAGCCTCCTCTTTCTGCCCCTCTGTTTCCAGCCTCCTGTTTCGCCCCCTCTGTTTCCAGGTACCTGTTTCTGCCCCTCTGTTTCCAGACTCCTGTTTCTCCCCCTCTGTTTGCAGACTCCTGTTTCTGCCTCTCTGTTTCCAGACTCCTGTTTCTCCCCCTCTGTTTCCAGACTCCTGTTTCTGCCCCTCTGTTTCCAGACTCCTGTTTCTCACCATTTGTGTCCAGACTCCTGTTTCTCCCCCTCTGTTTCCAGACTCCTGTTTCTGCCCCTCTGTTTCCAGACTCCTGTTTCTGCCCCTCTGTTTCCAGACTCCTGTTTCTCCCCGTCTGTTTCCAGACTCCTGTTTCTGCCCCTCTGTTTCCAGACTCCTGTTTCTCACCCTCTGTTTCCAGACTCCTGTTTCTCCCCCTCTGTTTCCAGCCTTCTGTTTCTCCCCCTCTGTATCCACACTCCTGTTTCTCCCCCTCTATTTCAAGCTTCCTGTTTCTGCCCCTCAGTTTCCAACCTCCTGTTTCTCGCCCTCTGTTTCCAGACTCCTGTTTCTCCCCCTCAGTTTCCAGCCGCCTGTTTCTGCCCCTCTGTTTCCAGACTCCTGTTTCTCCCCCTCTGTTTCCAGGCTCCTGTTTCTCCCCCTCTGTTTCCAAACTCCTGTTCCTGCCCCTCTGTTTCCAGACTCCTGTTCCTCCCCCTCTGTATCCAGACACCTGTTTCTCCCCCTCTGCTTCCAGACTCCTGTTTCCCCCCCACTCTGTTTCCAGACACCTCTTTCTCACCATCTGTTTCCAGACTCCTGTTTCTCCCCCTCTGTTTCCAGACTCCTGTTTCTGCCCCTCTGTTTCCAGACTCCTGGTTGTCACCCTGAGTTTCCAGACTCCTGTTTCTCCCCCTCTGTTTCCAGCCTCCTGTTTCACACCCTCTGTTTCCAGCCTCCTGTTTCTTCCCCTCTGTTTCCAGACTCCTGTTTCTGCCCCTCTTTTTCCAGACTCCTGTTTCTGCTCCTCTGTTTCCAGACTCCAGTTTCTCCCCCTCTGTTTCCAGACTCCTGTTTCTGCCCCTCTGTTTCCAGACGCCTGTTTCTCACCCTCTGCTTCCAGACTCCTGTTTCTCCCCCTCAGTTTCCAGACTCCTGTTTCTGCCCCTCTGTTTCCAGACTCCTGTTTCTGCCTCTCTGTTTCCAGACTCCTGTTTCTCACCCTCTATTTCCAGACTCCTGTTTCTGCCCCTCTGTTTCCAGCCTCCTGATTCTGCCCCTCTGTTTCCAGACTCCTGTTTCTCACCCTCTGTTTCCAGACTCCTGTTTCTCCCCCTCTGTTTCCAGACTCCTGTTTCTCCCCCTCTGCTTCCAGACTCCTGTTTCTCACCCTCTGTTTCCAGACTCCTGTTTCTCCCCCTCTGTTTCCAGACTCCTGTTTCTCCCCCTCTGATTCCAGACTCCTGTTTCTCACCCTCTGTTTCCAGGCTCCTGTTTCTGCCCCTCTGTTTCCAGCCTCCTCTTTCTGCCCCTCTGTTTCCAGCCTCCTGTTTCTCCCCCTCTGTTTCCAGACTCCTGTTTCTCCCCCTCTGTTTCCAGACTCCTGTTTCTACCCCTCTGTCTCCAGATCCTGTTTCTCCCCCTCTGTTTCCAGCCTCTTGTTTCTGCCCCTCTGTTCCCAGCCTCCTGTTTCTGCCCCTCTGTTTCCAGCCTCCTGTTTCTCCCCCACTGTTCCCAGACTCCTGTTTCTCCCCCTCTGTTTCCAGACTCCTGTTTCTGCCCCTCTGTTTCCACACTCCTGTTTCTGCCCCACTGTTAACAGCCTCCTGTTTCTGCCCCTCTGTTTCCACACTCCTGTTTCTCACCCTCTGTTTCCAGACTCCTGCTTCTCACCTTCTGTTTCCAGACACCTGTTTCTGCCCCTCTGTTTCCAGACTCCTGTTTCTGCCCCACTGTTTCCAGACGCCTGTTTCTCACCCTCTGTTTCCAGACTCCTGTTTCTCCCCCTCTGTTTCCAGACTCCTGTTTCTGCCCCTCTGTTTCCAGACTCCTGTTTCTGCCTCTCTGTTTCCAGACTCCTGTTTCTCACCCTCTGTTTCCAGACTCCTGCTTCTGCCCCTCTGTTTCCAGCCACCTGATTCTGCTCCTCTGTTTCCAGACTCCTGTTTCTCCCCCTCTGTTTCCAGACTGCTGTTTCTGCTCCTCTGTTTCCAGAGTCCTGTGTCTCACCCTCTGTTTCCAGACTCCTGTTTCTCCCCCTCTGTTTCCTCACTCCTGTTTCTGACCCTCTGTTTCCAGCCTCCTCTTTCTGCCCTTCTGTTTCCAGACTCCTGTTTCTGCCTCTCTGTTTCCAGACTCCTGTTTCGCCCCCTCTGTTTCCAGACTCCTGTTTCTCCCCCTCTGTTTGCAGGCTCCTGTTTCTCCCCCTCTGTTTCCAGACTCCTTTTTCTCCCCCTCTGTTTCCAGACTCCTGTTTCTGCCCCTCTGTTTCCAGACTCCTATTTCTCACCATTTGTTTCCAGAGTCCTGTTTCTCCCCCTCTGTTTCCAGACTCCTGTTTCTGCCCCTCTGTTTCCAGACTCCTGTTTCTCACCCTGAGTTTCCAGACTCCTGTTTCTCCCCCTCTGTTTCCAGCCTCCTGTTTCTGCCCCTGTGTATCCAGCCTCCTGTTTCTCCCCCTCTGTTTCCAGACTCCTGTTTCTGCCCCTCTGTTTCCAGACTCCTGTTTCTCCCCCTCTGTTTCCAGACTCCTGTATCTCCCCCTCTGTTTCCAGACTCCTGTTTCGGCCACTCTCTTTCCAGACTCCTGTTTCTCACCCTCTGTTTCCAGACTCCTGTTTCTCCCCCTCTGTTTCCAGACTCCTGTTTCTGCCCCTCTGTTTCCAGCCTTCTGTTTCTCCCCCTCTGTATCCTGACTCCTGTTTCTCCCCCTCTGTTTCCAGCCTCCTGTTTCTGCCCCTCAGTTTCCAACCTCCTGTTTCTCGCCCTCTGTTTCCAGACTCCTGTTTCTCCCCCTCAGTTTCCGGCCTCCTGTTTCTCCCCCTCTGTTTCCAGACTCCTGTTTCTCCCCCTCTGTTTCCAGCCTCCTGTTTCTGCCCCTCTGTTCCCAGCCTCCTGTTTCTGCCCCTCTGTTTCCAGCCTCCTGTTTCTCCCCCACTGTTCCCAGACTCCTGTTTCTCCCCCTCTGTTTCCAGCCTCCTGCGTCTGCCCCTCTGTTTCCAACCTCCTGTTTCTCTCCCTCTGTTTCCAGACTCCTGTTTCTCCCCCTCTGTTTCCAGACTCCTGTTTCTGCCCCTCTGTTTCCACACTACTGTTTCTGCCCCTCTGTTAACAGACTCCTGTTTCTGCCCCTCTGTTTCCAGACGCCTGTTTCTCACCCTCTGTTTCCAGACTCCTGTTTCTCCCCCTCTGTTTCCAGACTCCTGTTTCTGCCCCTCTGTTTCCAGACTCCTGATTCTGCTCCTCTGTTTCCAGACTCCTGTTTGTCCCCCTCTGTTTCCAGACTCCTGTTTCTCCCCCTCTGTTTCCAGCCTCCTGCGTCTGCCCCTCTGTTTCCAACATCCTGTTTCTCTCCCTCTGTTTCCAGACTCCTGTTTCTCCCCCTCTGTTTCCAGACTCCTGTTTGTGCCCCTCTGTTTCCACACTCCTGTTTCTGCCCCTCTGTTTCCAGCCTCCTGTTTCTGCCCCTCTGTTTCCAGACGCCTGTTTCTCACCCTCTGTTTCCAGACTCCTGTTTCTCCCCCTCTGTTTCCAGACTCCTGTTTCTGCCCCTCTGTTTGCAGACTCCTGTTTCTGCCTCTCTGTTTCCAGACGCCTGTTTCTCACCCTCTGTTTCCAGACTCCTGTTTCTCCCCCTCTGTTTCCAGACTCCTGTTTCTGCCTCTCTGTTTCCAGACTCCTGTTTCTCACCCTCTGTTTCCAGACTCCTGTTTCTCCCCCTCTGTTTCCAGCCTCCTGCGTCTGCCCCTCTGTTTCCAACATCCTGTTTCTCTCCCTCTGTTTCCAGACTCCTGTTTCTCCCCCTCTGTTTCCAGACTCCTGTTTGTGCCCCTCTGTTTCCACACTCCTGTTTCTGCCCCTCTGTTTCCAGCCTCCTGTTTCTGCCCCTCTGTTTCCAGACGCCTGTTTCTCACCCTCTGTTTCCAGACTCCTGTTTCTCCCCCTCTGTTTCCAGACTCCTGTTTCTGCCCCTCTGTTTGCAGACTCCTGTTTCTGCCTCTCTGTTTCCAGACTCCTGTTTCTCCCCCTCTGTTTCCAGACTCCTGTTTCTGCCTCTCTGTTTCCAGACTCCTGTTTCTCACCCTCTGTTTCCAGACTCCTGTTTCTGCCCCTCTGTTTCCAGACTCCTGATTCTGCTCCTCTGTTTCCAGACTCCTGTTTGTCCCCCTCTGTTTCCAGACTCCTGTTTCTCGCCCTCTGTTTCCAGACTCCTGTTTCTCGCCCTCTGTTTCAGACTCCTGTTTCTGCCCCTCTGTTTCCAGACTCCTGTTTCTCGCCATTTGTTTCCAGACTCCTGTTTCTCCCCGTCTGTTTCCAGCCTCCTGTTTCAGCCCCTCTGTATCCAGCCTCCTGTTTCTCCCCCTCTGTTTCCAGACTCCTGTCTCTGCCCCTCTGTTTCCAGACTCCTGTTTCTGCCCCTCTGTTTCCAGACTCCTGTTTCTGCCTCTCTGTTTCCAGACTCCTGTTTCTCACCCTCTGTTTCCAGACTCCTGTTTCTGCCCCTCTGTTTCCAGACTCCTGATTCTGCTCCTCTGTTTCCAGACTCCTGTTTGTCCCCCTCTGTTTCCAGACTCCTGCTTCTCCCCCTCTGTTTCCAGCCTCCTGCGTCTGCCCCTCTGTTTCCAACATCCTGTTTCTCTCCCTCTGTTTCCAGACTCCTGTTTCTCCCCCTCTGTTTCCAGACTCCTGTTTGTGCCCCTCTGTTTCCACACTCCTGTTTCTGCCCCTCTGTTTCCAGCCTCCTGTTTCTGCCCCTCTGTTTCCAGACGCCTGTTTCTCACCCTCTGTTTCCAGACTCCTGTTTCTCCCCCTCTGTTTCCAGACTCCTGTTTCTGCCCCTCTGTTTGCAGACTACTGTTTCTGCCTCTCTGTTTCCAGACTCCTGTTTCTCACCCTCTGTTTCCAGACTCCTGTTTCTGCCCCTCTGTTTCCAGACTCCTGATTCTGCTCCTCTGTTTCCAGACTCCTGTTTGTCCCCCTCTGTTTCCAGACTCCTGTTTCTCGCCCTCTGTTTCCAGACTCCTGTTTCTCGCCCTCTGTTTCAGACTCCTGTTTCTGCCCCTCTGTTTCCAGACTCCTGTTTCTCGCCATTTGTTTCCAGACTCCTGTTTCTCCCCGTCTGTTTCCAGCCTCCTGTTTCAGCCCCTCTGTATCCAGCCTCCTGTTTCTCCCCCTCTGTTTCCAGACTCCTGTCTCTGCCCCTCTGTTTCCAGACTCCTGTTTCTGCCCCTCTGTTTCCAGACTCCTGTTTCTCCCCCTCTGTTTCCAGACTCCTGTTTCTGCCCCTCTGTTTCCAGACTCCTGTTTCTGCCTCTCTGTTTCCAGACTCCTGTTTCGCCCCCTCTGTTTCCAGACTCCTGTTTCTCCCCCTCTGTTTCCAGACTCCTGTTTCTCACCCTCTGTTTCCAGACACCTGTTTCTGCCCTTCTGTTTCCAGACTCCTGTTTCTGCCCCTCTGTTTCCAGACGCCTGTTTCTCACCTTCTGTTTCCAGACTCCTGTTTCTCCCCCTCTGTTTCCAGACTCCTGTTTCTGCCCCTATGTTTCCAGACTCCTGTTTCTTCCTCTCTGTTTCCAGACTCCTGTTTCTCACCCTCTGTTTCCAGACTCCTGCTTCTGCCCCTCTGTTTCCAGCCTCCTGATTCTGCTCCTCTGCTTCCAGACGACTGTTTCTCACCTCCTGATTCCAGACTCCTGTTTCTCCCCCTCTGCTTCCAGACTCCTGTTTCTCCCCCTCTGTTTCCAGACTGCTGTTTCTGCTCCTCTGTTTCCAGAGTCCTGTGTCTCACCCTCTGTTTCCAGACACCTGTTTCTCCCCGTCTGTTTCCAGACTCCTGTTTCTCCCCCTCTGTTTCCTCACTCCTGGTTCTGCCCC
Source organism: Carcharhinus amblyrhynchos (assembly GCF_965287045.1). NCBI lineage: Eukaryota > Metazoa > Chordata > Chondrichthyes > Carcharhiniformes > Carcharhinidae > Carcharhinus > Carcharhinus amblyrhynchos. The sequence continues at coordinate 156,659 of NW_027650123.1, forward strand.
TCTGTTTCCAGCCTCCTCTTTCTGCCCCTCTGTTTCAAGACTCATGTTTCTGCCTCTCTGTTTCCAGACTCCTGTTTCGCCCCCTCTGTTCCCAGACTCCTGTTTCTCCCCCTCTGTTTGCAGACTCCTGTTTCTCCCCCTCTGTTTCCAGACTCCTGTTTCTCCCCCTCTGTTTCCAGACTCCTGTTTCTGCCCCTCTGTTTCCAGACTCCTGTTTCTCACCATTTGTTTCCAGAGTCCTGTTTCTCCCCCTCTGTTTCCAGACTCCTGTTTCTGCACCTCTGTTTCCAGACTCCTGTTTCTCCCCCTTAGTTTCCAGACTCCTGTTTCTCCCCCTCTGTTTCCAGCCTCCTGTTTCTGCCCCTCTGTATCCAGCCTCCTGTTTCTCCCCCTCTGTTTCCCGACTCCTGTTTCTGCACCTCTGTTTCCAGACTCCTGTTTCTCCACCACTGTTTCCAGACTCCTGTTTCTCCCCCTCTGTTTCCAGACTCCTGTTTCTGCAACTCTGTTTCCAGACTCCTGTTTCTGCCCCTCTGTTTGCAGACTACTGTTTCTCCCCCTCTGTTTCCAGACTCCTGTTTCTGCCCCGCTGTTTCCAGACTCCTGTTTCTCCCCCTCTGTTTCCAGGCTCCTGTTCCTGCCCCTCTGTTTCCAGGCTCCTGTTTCTGCCCCTCTGTTTCCAGACTCCTGTTTCTGCCCCTCTGTTTCCAGCCTTCTGTTTCTCCCCCTCTGTACCCAGACTCCTGTTTCTCCCCCTCTGTTTCCAGCCTCCTGTTTCTCACCCTCTGTTTCCAGCCTCCTGTTTCTTCCCCTCTGTTTCCAGACTCCTGTTTCTGTCCTCTGTTTCCAGACTCCTGTTTCTCCCACTCTGTTTCCAGACTCCTGTTTCTCACCATTTGTTTCCAGAGTCCTGTTTCTCCCCCTCTGTTTCCAGACTCCTGTTTCTGCCCCTCTGTTTCCAGACTCCTGTTTCTCCCCCTCAGTATCCAGACTCCTGTTTCTCCCCCTCTGTTTCCAGCCTCCTGTTTCTGCCCCTCTGTATCCAGCCTCCTGTTTCTCCCCCTCTGTTTCCAGACTCCTGTTTCTGCCCCTCTGTTTCCAGCCTCCTCTTTCTGCCCTTCTGTTTCCAGACTCCTGTTTCTGCCTCTCTGTTTCCAGACTCCTGTTTCGCCCCCTCTGTTTCCAGACTCCTGTTTCTCCCCCTCTGTTTGCAGACTCCTGTTTCTCCCCCTCTGTTTCCAGACTCCTGTTTCTCCCGCTCTGTTTCCAGACTCCTGTTTCTGCCCCTCTGTTTCCAGACTCCTGTTTCTGCAACTCTGTTTCCAGACTCCTGTTTCTCACCCTCTGTTTCCAGACTCCTGTTTCGCCCCCTCTGTTTCCAGACTCCTGTTTCTCCCCCTCTGTTTGCAGACTCCTGTTTCTCCCCCTCTGTTTCCAGACTCCTGTTTCTCCACCACTGTTTCCAGACTCCTGTTTCTCCCCCTCTGTTTCCAGACTCCTGTTTCTGCAACTCTGTTTCCAGACTCCTGTTTCTCACCCTCTGTTTCCAGACTCCTGTTTCTCCCCCTCTGTTTCCAGACTCCTGTTTCTGCCCCTCTGTTTCCAGACTCCTGTTTCTCCCCCTCTGTTTCCAGACTCCTGTTTCTGCCCCTCTGTTTCCAGGCTCCTGTTTCTGCCCCTCTGTTTCCAGACTCCTGTTTCTGCCCCTCTGTTTCCAGCCTTCTGTTTCTCCCCCTCTGTACCCAGACTCCTGTTTCTCCCCCTCTGTTTCCAGCCTCCTGTTTCTCACCCTCTGTTTCCAGCCTCCTGTTTCTTCCCCTCTGTTTCCAGACTCCTGTTTCTGCCCCTCTGTTTCCAGACTCCTGTTTCTCCCACTCTGTTTCCAGACTCCTGTTTCTGCCCCTCTGTTTCCAGACGCCTGTTTCTCACCCTCTGCTTCCAGACTCCTGTTTCTCCCCCTCTGTTTCCAGACTCCTGTTTCTGAACCCCCGGTTTCCAGACTCCTGTTTCTGCCTCTCTGTTTCCAGACTCCTGTTTCTCACCCTCTGTTTCCAGACTCCTGTTTCTCCCCCTCTGTTTCCAGACTCCTGTTTCTGCCCCTCTGTTTCCAGACTCATGTTTCTCACCCTGAGTTTCCAGACTCCTGTTTCTCCCGCTCTGTTTGCAGCCTCCTGTTTCTCACCCTCTGTTTCCAGCCTCCTGTTTCTTCCCCTCTGTTTCCAGACTCCTGTTTCTGCCCCTCTGTTTCCTCACTCCTGTTTCTGCCCCTCTGTTTCCAGCCTCCTCTTTCTGCCCTTCTGTTTCCAGACTCCTGTTTCTGCCTCTCTGTTTCCAGACTCCTGTTTCGCCCCCTCTGTTTCCAGACTCCTGTTTCTCCCCCTCTGTTTGCAGACTCCTGTTTCTCCCCCTCTGTTTCCAGACTCCTGTTTCTCCCGCTCTGTTTCCAGACTCCTGTTTCTGCCCCTCTGTTTCCAGACTCCTGTTTCTCACCCTGAGGTTCCAGACTCCTGTTTCTCCCCCTCTGTTTCCAGCCTCCTGTTTCTGCCCCTGTATATCCAGCCTCCTGTTTCTCCCCCTCTGTTTCCAGACTCCTGTTTCTGCCCCTCTGAATCCAGACTCCTGTTTCTCCCCCTCTCTTTCCAGACTCCTGTATCTCCCCCTCTGTTTCCAGACTCCTGTTTCTGCCACTCTCTTTCCAGACTCCTGTTTCTCACCCTCTGTTTCCACACTCCTGTTTCTCCCCCTCTGTTTCCAGGCTCCTGTTTCTGCCCCTCTGTTTCCAGACTCCTATTTCTGCCCCTCTGTTTCCAGCCTTCTGTTTCTCCCCCTCTGCATCCTGACTCCTGTTTCTCCCCCTCTGTTTCCAGCCTCCTGTTTCTGCCCCTCAGTTTCCAACCTCCTGTTTCTCGCCCTCTGTTTCCAGACTCCTGTTTCTCCCCCTCAGTTTCCAGCCTCCTGTTTCTCCCCCTCTGTTTCCAGACTCCTGTTTCTCACCCTCTGTTTCCAGGCTTCTGTTTCTCCCCCTCTGTTTCCAGACTCCTGTTTCTGCCCCTCTGTTTCCAGACTCCTGTTTCTCCCCCTCTGTTTCCAGACTCCTGTTTCTCCCCCTCTGCTTCCAGACTCCTGTTTCTCCCCCTCTGATTCCAGACTCCTGTTTCCCCCCGCCTTCTGTTTCCAGACACCTCTTTCTCACCATCTGTTTCCAGACTCCTGTTTCTCCCCCTCTGTTTCCAGACTCCTGTTTCTGCCCCTCTGTTTCCAGACGCCTGTTTCTCACCCTCTGCTTCCAGACTCCAGTTTCTCCCCCTCTGTTTCCAGACTCCTGTTTCTGCACCTCTGTTTCCAGACTCCTGTTTCTGCCTCTCTGTTTCCAGACTCCTGTTTCTCACCCTCTATTTCCAGACTCCTGTTTCTGCCCCTCTGTTTCCAGCCTCCTGATTCTGCCCCTCTGTTTCCAGCCTCCTGTTACTGCCCCTCTGTTCCCAGCCTCCTGTTTCTCCCCCACTGTTCCCAGACTCCTGTTTCTCCCCCTCTGTTTCCAGCCTCCTGCGTCTGCCCCTCTGTTTCCAACCTCCTGTTTCTCTCCCTCTGTTTCCAGACTCCTGTTTCTCCCCCTCTGTTTCCAGACTCCTGTTTCTGCTCCTCTGTTTCCACACTCCTGTTTCTGCCCCTCTGTTAACAGACTCCTGTTTCTGCCCCTCTGTTTCCAGACGCCTGTTTCTCACCCTCTGTTTCCAGACTCCTGTTTCTCCCCCTCTGTTTCCAGACTCCTGTTTCTGCCCCTCTGTTTGCAGACTACTGTTTCTGCCTCTCTGTTTCCAGGCTCCTGTTTCTCCCCCTCTGTTTCCAGACTCCTGTTTCTCCCCCTCTGTTTCAGACTCCTGTTTCTGCCCCTCTGTTTCCAGACTCCTGTTTCTCGCCATTTGTTTCCAGACTCCTGTTTCTCCCCGTCTGTTTCCAGCCTCCTGTTTCTGCCCCTCTGGATCCAGCCTCCTGTTTCTCCCCCTCTGTTTCCAGACTCCTCTCTCTGCCCCTTTGTTTCCAGACTCCTGTTTCTGCCCCTCTGTTTCCAGACTCCTGTTTCTCCCCCTCTGTTTCCAGACTCCTGTTTCTGCCCCTCTGTTTCCAGACTCCTGTTTCTGCCTCTCTGTTTCCAGACTCCTGTTTCGCCCCCTCTGTGTCCAGACTCCTGTTTCTCCCCCTCTGTTTCCAGACTCCTGTTTCTGCCCCTCTGAATCCAGACTCCTGTTTCTCCCCCTCTCTTTCCAGACTCCTGTATCTCCCCCTCTGTTTCCAGACTCCTGTTTCTGCCACTCTCTTTCCAGACTCCTGTTTCTCACCCTCTGTTTCCACACTCCTGTTTCTCCCCCTCTGTTTCCAGGCTCCTGTTTCTGCCCCTCTGTTTCCAGACTCCTGTTTCTGCCCCTCTGTTTCCAGCCTTCTGTTTCTCCCCCTCTGCATCCTGACTCCTGTTTCTCCCCCTCTGTTTCCAGCCTCCTGTTTCTGCCCCTCAGTTTCCAACCTCCTGTTTCTCGCCCTCTGTTTCCAGACTCCTGTTTCTCCCCCTCAGTTTCCAGCCTCCTGTTTCTCCCCCTCTGTTTCCAGACTCCTGTTTCTCACCCTCTGTTTCCAGGCTTCTGTTTCTCCCCCTCTGTTTCCAGACTCCTGTTTCTGCCCCTCTGTTTCCAGACTCCTGTTTCTCCCCCTCTGTTTCCAGACTCCTGTTTCTCCCCCTCTGCTTCCAGACTCCTGTTTCTCCCCCTCTGATTCCAGACTCCTGTTTCTGCCCCTCTGTTTCCAGACTCCTGTTTCTGCCTCTCTGTTTCCAGACTCCTGTTTCGCCCCCTCTGTTTCCAGACTCCTGTTTCTCCCCCTCTGTTTCCAGACTCCTGTTTCTCACCCTCTGTTTCCAGACACCTGTTTCTGCCCTTCTGTTTCCAGACTCCTGTTTCTGCCCCTCTGTTTCCAGACGCCTGTTTCTCACCTTCTGTTTCCAGACTCCTGTTTCTCCCCCTCTGTTTCCAGACTCCTGTTTCTGCCCCTATGTTTCCAGACTCCTGTTTCTTCCTCTCTGTTTCCAGACTCCTGTTTCTCACCCTCTGTTTCCAGACTCCTGCTTCTGCCCCTCTGTTTCCAGCCTCCTGATTCTGCTCCTCTGCTTCCAGACGACTGTTTCTCACCTCCTGATTCCAGACTCCTGTTTCTCCCCCTCTGCTTCCAGACTCCTGTTTCTCCCCCTCTGTTTCCAGACTGCTGTTTCTGCTCCTCTGTTTCCAGAGTCCTGTGTCTCACCCTCTGTTTCCAGACACCTGTTTCTCCCCGTCTGTTTCCAGACTCCTGTTTCTCCCCCTCCGTTTCCTCACTCCTGGTTCTGCCCCTCTGTTTCCAGCCTCCTCTTTCTGCCCCTCTGTTTCAAGACTCATGTTTCTGCCTCTCTGTTTCCAGACTCCTGTTTCGCCCCCTCTGTTCCCAGACTCCTGTTTCTCCCCCTCTGTTTGCAGACTCCTGTTTCTCCCCCTCTGTTTCCAGACTCCTGTTTCTCCCCCTCTGTTTCCAGACTCCTGTTTCTGCCCCTCTGTTTCCAGACTCCTGTTTCTCACCATTTGTTTCCAGAGTCCTGTTTCTCCCCCTCTGTTTCCAGACTCCTGTTTCTGCACCTCTGTTTCCAGACTCCTGTTTCTCCCCCTTAGTTTCCAGACTCCTGTTTCTCCCCCTCTGTTTCCAGCCTCCTGTTTCTGCCCCTCTGTATCCAGCCTCCTGTTTCTCCCCCTCTGTTTCCCGACTCCTGTTTCTGCACCTCTGTTTCCAGACTCCTGTTTCTCCACCACTGTTTCCAGACTCCTGTTTCTCCCCCTCTGTTTCCAGACTCCTGTTTCTGCAACTCTGTTTCCAGACTCCTGTTTCTGCCCCTCTGTTTGCAGACTACTGTTTCTCCCCCTCTGTTTCCAGACTCCTGTTTCTGCCCCGCTGTTTCCAGACTCCTGTTTCTCCCCCTCTGTTTCCAGGCTCCTGTTCCTGCCCCTCTGTTTCCAGGCTCCTGTTTCTGCCCCTCTGTTTCCAGACTCCTGTTTCTGCCCCTCTGTTTCCAGCCTTCTGTTTCTCCCCCTCTGTACCCAGACTCCTGTTTCTCCCCCTCTGTTTCCAGCCTCCTGTTTCTCACCCTCTGTTTCCAGCCTCCTGTTTCTTCCCCTCTGTTTCCAGACTCCTGTTTCTGTCCTCTGTTTCCAGACTCCTGTTTCTCCCACTCTGTTTCCAGACTCCTGTTTCTCACCATTTGTTTCCAGAGTCCTGTTTCTCCCCCTCTGTTTCCAGACTCCTGTTTCTGCCCCTCTGTTTCCAGACTCCTGTTTCTCCCCCTCAGTATCCAGACTCCTGTTTCTCCCCCTCTGTTTCCAGCCTCCTGTTTCTGCCCCTCTGTATCCAGCCTCCTGTTTCTCCCCCTCTGTTTCCAGACTCCTGTTTCTGCCCCTCTGTTTCCAGCCTCCTCTTTCTGCCCTTCTGTTTCCAGACTCCTGTTTCTGCCTCTCTGTTTCCAGACTCCTGTTTCGCCCCCTCTGTTTCCAGACTCCTGTTTCTCCCCCTCTGTTTGCAGACTCCTGTTTCTCCCCCTCTGTTTCCAGACTCCTGTTTCTCCCGCTCTGTTTCCAGACTCCTGTTTCTGCCCCTCTGTTTCCAGACTCCTGTTTCTGCAACTCTGTTTCCAGACTCCTGTTTCTCACCCTCTGTTTCCAGACTCCTGTTTCGCCCCCTCTGTTTCCAGACTCCTGTTTCTCCCCCTCTGTTTGCAGACTCCTGTTTCTCCCCCTCTGTTTCCAGACTCCTGTTTCTCCACCACTGTTTCCAGACTCCTGTTTCTCCCCCTCTGTTTCCAGACTCCTGTTTCTGCAACTCTGTTTCCAGACTCCTGTTTCTCACCCTCTGTTTCCAGACTCCTGTTTCTCCCCCTCTGTTTCCAGACTCCTGTTTCTGCCCCTCTGTTTCCAGACTCCTGTTTCTCCCCCTCTGTTTCCAGACTCCTGTTTCTGCCCCTCTGTTTCCAGGCTCCTGTTTCTGCCCCTCTGTTTCCAGACTCCTGTTTCTGCCCCTCTGTTTCCAGCCTTCTGTTTCTCCCCCTCTGTACCCAGACTCCTGTTTCTCCCCCTCTGTTTCCAGCCTCCTGTTTCTCACCCTCTGTTTCCAGCCTCCTGTTTCTTCCCCTCTGTTTCCAGACTCCTGTTTCTGCCCCTCTGTTTCCAGACTCCTGTTTCTCCCACTCTGTTTCCAGACTCCTGTTTCTGCCCCTCTGTTTCCAGACGCCTGTTTCTCACCCTCTGCTTCCAGACTCCTGTTTCTCCCCCTCTGTTTCCAGACTCCTGTTTCTGAACCCCCGGTTTCCAGACTCCTGTTTCTGCCTCTCTGTTTCCAGACTCCTGTTTCTCACCCTCTGTTTCCAGACTCCTGTTTCTCCCCCTCTGTTTCCAGACTCCTGTTTCTGCCCCTCTGTTTCCAGACTCATGTTTCTCACCCTGAGTTTCCAGACTCCTGTTTCTCCCGCTCTGTTTGCAGCCTCCTGTTTCTCACCCTCTGTTTCCAGCCTCCTGTTTCTTCCCCTCTGTTTCCAGACTCCTGTTTCTGCCCCTCTGTTTCCTCACTCCTGTTTCTGCCCCTCTGTTTCCAGCCTCCTCTTTCTGCCCTTCTGTTTCCAGACTCCTGTTTCTGCCTCTCTGTTTCCAGACTCCTGTTTCGCCCCCTCTTTTTCCAGACTCCTGTTTCTCCCCCTCTGTTTGCAGACTCCTGTTTCTCCCCCTCTGTTTCCAGACTCCTGTTTCTCCCGCTCTGTTTCCAGACTCCTGTTTC